>NC_039291.1:5005533-5188033 GCF_003368295.1 Carassius auratus | reverse complement strand
CTGAGTCCAAAGTAAAGCTATACTCAAAAAGCACAACTTATGGTTTAGACAGTATTGAAATGCTGAATATTAATTTAAGAGTTTGACTGAGTTCAAATGTATGCACATGAGCCGTAGCAGATAGGACATTGAGTTGCATTAAGATACAGTTCTGGAAAATGTAGTAAATAGGAAATATATATATATATATATATATATATATATATATATATATATATATATATATATATATATATATTGTTGTTGGTTGGGTAAAATACTGATGGTGATGGTATGATTAAAACCAACGTTTTGTATGGATAAGTTGTTATAACGTACAATAATTGTTGTTATCTAAACATATAAAACATGTGGTCCTATTGCCACAGGGCCCATTCTGGCGTGGGACCTGTTGTGACCGCACCAGCTGCACCCGACTAAGGACGGCTCCGGCTGGTGCAATCTGACAGAAAGGTATGTGAAATCGACACGTTACATCAGTTCTAAGCTTAAGAACATCTCTAAATACTTATCAAATGTCAAAGTGTATGGGAAATCTGCAGATGACCATTTTTGTCCGACGTTCTCAAGCCCAGGTACTATGCCAGCCTATATGGAGGGGAATTGCTGACCAAAACCTATAGCCTGCATGTGTGTTGTTGTCTGATCTGATCTTCTGTACTGGCCCTCTTTCAGATTGGATCCACAGACAATGAGTTTGAACCCACATGGCCTTGCTTTAGGTCTCAAACCAGCAAATCATTTAAGGATTTTTTAGAACACATCTAATACAAATGCTATCATATCAATATGGTCTGAATAAGGAATCTGGTGCTATTAATTTCATGCATACATAACTGGATAACAATACGTTGTATAACGAAGTATTTTGCATTAGCCTCTGCCACACAACGAACACATTTAAACACGAAAATCCCAGTTTCTTAATATTTCTTTGGATTCGGGTTAAACGGATGCGATGAAACGCGGGAGGTGTGGTTTGCAATTCGACACTAGAAGAGTGTGGATTTAACGAGATGCTGCAGCCTGATCCATGTAGTCTCTCCGGAACACTGATGATCGTAAAATTGCATTTATGAGCATGATTACAGACGCTTTGGGATCTATGGATGAGCATTCGCAAAACTGTCACAAACAACACTTGTATTGCGCAGGACTGAAACTTTCAGCAAGTGTGCATAAAAGCTGAGTGAGCGCCCATTCGCTGCAGTATATCTCAGGTAACCAACATTAAAAAGTAACTTGTTAAAAATAGACACTTTTTAATCAGTTATAAAGTCATGGCCAGTCGTTCTGCATGTGTTAATTCGATGCTGATACATTTTGACGAAAGCACTGGTTTAAGGTCTAATTTTTTTTCACCGTCAAGTTTATCAGAGACTGCTTTTCTTATATCCGTATGTATTTATGCAGCAGCCAAATACTGTACTATTTATTTGTTATTTATGTTAGCGTATTGTTTTGTGTAATCGTAGGTAGCTTGCATTAATTCGGGCTATATTTTAATTATTGGTCTAGACGCCATTGTGATACAGTAGACTATTTGACGTTGATTTGTAAATTTAAATAGTTTTTAAGATTGTCAAGACCTCTGCGTTCGGTTTATTTCCGTTGCTCTCATTCATTCTGCCTCAGATTCGTGAACGAATCATTCTTTTGAATCGGATCTTTTAAAATGAATCGATTCGGTCCTCTCAACTCAGCTGAACCGAGAACCGTGTCTGTCAGACTTATCGAAATCGTATTGAGCATCTTTGTTGTGAACCGATGTAATGGGCTGAGGAGTAAGTTACTTTAGAAGCTGAATCTAAGAAATAAAATAAATAATAAAAAAAGCATAGTGAAGATAAGTAATTGACTTTATTGCAGTTTTATCAGTAGGTATAGGCTACAGTAAGTTTTAGTAAATAAATAGCATTTTAAGACAATATGTTTTTTGTTCTCTATTGTTTAAAGTGAATTAAATATATTAATATTTTTATTAGCTGAATAAAAGCATATATTTGGATTAGCTTTTAAATTAGGCTGCAAGTGCACGTGAATAGGACTCAAAAAATGAATATAGGCTACTCAATACAATACAATAATAATTATCAATCAATTCGGTTCTCTGTGAGTCTGACGTCGCATTATAGTTTTAAATGCTAAACAAGTGTCCTGTTTGTACCCTCCCTTCATATGCAAAATTATGTTCAAAAATATTGATCGAATTTTCAATATTTCTTCCAAGGCATTCCTTCTTTTTGTTGTACAGTACCTGTTTTATTTATCAGCCTTATTGCCTTTATTGCCTTCCTCTTCTCTTCAGTTGCCTGAAGACACTCAGACGTCATCATCAGAATTCATCCACCATGGGTCACCTAACCTCTGCATTACTGAGGGGTCTCTCTCTCCTGCTGGTGTCCCGGAGTGTGTTTGCCATGGTGCTGTTTAATGCCACAGATCTCGGCATTCTCTTGGAGAAGTACCTGGATGATGATGGAGACTGGATGGTGGAGAGACATCGAAGCAAGAGGGCCATCACTGCTAGTGACATGCAAGCAATCCTGGACCTCCACAACAAACTCCGGGGTCAGGTCTACCCACCAGCTTCAAATATGGAATACATGGTAAAACGTCTCTACACTGATACAAATAATAAATATGTTGAATAACACATATTAGGAAGAACTCAATTCCACTCAACTTGTCCTGTGGTTTAGTGTTATGTTGAGATTATTAAAGATAATTGGTGTCGTTGCAAGGATAGAAATAAGGTAACAGAATAAAATGCTTTTTCAATGTGCTGTTTAACAGAGGACCACAAACCACAAAATATTTCTGTCTGAAGGATCATTGTTGAGATGGAATAAATTATTATTGTATATAAACTAGCAGAATGTCAGTATCGTAACTGTTGTAAAGCAAAATTTGAATTCTTTGACTGCAGCTATCCAGTTTTAAAAAATACAGCTTCAAGTTTTCAAGATGAAGAGGAATTGCGGCACATCAAATTCAATATTCAAAAATTCAATACACAGAAATTCAGATCGTACAGAAAGTAGGTCAGAGGTAATCAACAGGGAAGAGCAGATGGTCTACGAAAAGTCAAACGAAGCATTTTGGCCATAGTTTTCTGGTGTTCAGATCAGGTTGATCTACCTGATCATGAATAACCCAGAGGTATCCTAAGTGATTGTTAATTTTTTATGGTTTATATTTAGGCCTTTATGTTAGGTTAGTGTACTCATCATGTGAAACATTTATCTAAGTGGTCTCTGGTCTTTGTTTTAAAGTATATTGGTGTGAAAGTAATTAGCATGCCACCATGCCTACACAGGACGCGAACGAAAGCAAAAAGACAGTAGAGCCCATTGATTATAATCAATTATATATTATACACTGGATGTGGCACAGCGCACACACCATGTCTATACAGATGCAACTGCTTGAAGCAACAAAACACCTGTTGCAAAGAGCTTGGACTACGTCAGAAATAGAACAGGGAATGTTATGAGTGTAATTTTGGTTACAGAATGCGGTTGTCACACCAGTAAATAACCGTACTGTGTGTGAACCTAACCGTATTAAGGACTCTAACACAGGACTGACAGTATTCTGCTGCTGTGTAAACGTGGCCGGACAGCACATCATTTACTAAAAGTACTAAAACCAAGTTCTCTTTTGTGTCTTATTGAGCTTAAACTGTCAAATACACACAAGGTTATGTCAAAAACACACAAAGCTCATGTAAACACAGTCGATTATGTCTGTGAAAGCAAACAGCTGGGAAGGAAATTGCATGTTTATATTAGATCTGTGTGACAGCAGCTTAACATACTTCTGTCTATGCTGTTAATTTGAATCAAATAAAAGAAACAGAAAATCACTTCTCGACTGAATAAATTTAGTAGCTTTATAAGAATTAATTACTTATTTGAAATCTGATTAATGGTCTAGCAAGGAGATAAACATATATATATATGTATGTATACAGCTCACAGAGTGGAGGAGCTATGCTAATATGCTAAGGGATTCGTCACCAGTCTTGGGCAGGGCATGTTCCATGTGTTGTCACTAGCTGCATTTGCATTACCCTTCAAATTGCGCAATTTACGCCCAATGGAAACATATCAAATTAGCAAAAAAACGTGTTTTTTTTTCAGGCCATTTGAGAAAGGAATATTTCACAGAACTGCAATTTCAGGTCACCTGTCGTCAGCGATAGGGCACCAAATTGCAGGTGACCTGCAATTTCAGGTCACCTGTGCGTAGGGCACCAAGTGCTGAGGGGGCACCAAATATAGCCTAATGAATTTTTTTTTAAATGCCGGTATTATTTCATTAGCCTATAGAAATATTAGCCACATTGTAGCCATGTATATGTAACAAAAAAGGGGGAACAAGAAAGATATTTAATAATTGCTCTAGTCTAGTCTAGAAAGTGGGCGAACGTTTTTTTTTTTTCTCGGGGTCGGGGTGGGGGGCATCATAAAGGAATTATGCTTAGGGCACCAAAATGGCTAGCAGCGGCACTGCCTGTCGTACCTAAAATTCACATGATCATTCTTTGACTTGTCGCGGGAGCAAAAAACATTGGTCAATGAAAACACAGTCATTTCGCAATATCTTTTTAATCAACATTTATAAAATATTGCACAATTTTTGCGCAAAACTGTAATGGAAACCAGGCTACTTTGGAGTACATTCCTGAACAGATCATTTGAAACACAGTTTCTCATTTATGGGGAAAACAGCAAATGGTGTCAATGAACACACTCTGCAGATACATGACTATGAGCAAAAACAATATAAAAGTGAATTTTGCAACTAAAATTAGGATAGAATTCAATGTTTCCTTTGCACACTAAACAAACCATTACCATAAGACCCATACAGTTTTCACTCTTAGATCAGAGAAAAAAAAAAGGATGGATGGCCCTCTTGAGCACTAAGACCCATTTATATTTCAGTTTTTCCAAGACGGGCAGTGGTTTGCGAGATGTCTTGCAGGGATTGTTAACTGGGTGTCAGGAGTGGAGTTGGGGCAGCTCAGCAGAGTGAGAGTAATAGGAATGGTGTGATGGATGTGGAGACATGGAATGTGATGATGCGCTGCTCCAGCCCTCCACAGCCTCTAATAAAACCGCATTCAGAATTCTAGGCAAAACAGTAGAATGCCTGACTGCAGCTGGGAAATCGAGCAATCAACAGACCTTCGTTTCAACAGGCACACATATGCTGTACAGCGGGTACATTGTCTCTACATATCTCATTTAATAATTCCTTTTAAACAGGAAAAAAATAGCTCTTGGGGGACGTAGGAAATTTTTCACTTTCTTAGAATGTGACCAGATCACGAGTGCCGCTGATGAGGTGTCAAATTAAGTAAACAAAGATTTGTGAAAGAGTTTGAATGTCTGAACTGACAGGAAGTGTTTTCCTGTACTGGTCCTGGACAAGTGCGGTCGGATTCTTGGAGGCCCCCCTCAAACTCTTTTTCAGTTTACAGATTTTGCAGGATAGACCATAATATGGATGTAAATAATATCATGATTTTAGTGTGAAAACATTGCTTACATACTATATATATATCCAGTTTTACAACTTTGTCTCTACAGTATAAAGGCCCACTTTGATGGGTGGTTTAGCAAACCAAGCAGACATTGGCAGGTGCTTACTTCAAGGATTAATGTCTCAGGCAATTGTTTCAGCTATTTTAAGGAACTTATTGGGCCAGGTTTACTGCTGGACTGTGCTTAGGGATTTCCTTGGGACAAAATGTAACATGAATGGGCAGTGACAAGGCAGAGAACTCCCCCAGCACCACCGCCACAATTCTGGATCAGATTTCTCTCCAACCTTGAGTTTTGTGTGCTTTCAAGGTGAAAGTGCTGTTTTACTTTTCCAGAATAATGAGATGTTTTAAACAGCAAAATATGGGTCAGATTAACAGAAAAACACTTAGATTTGTGAGTGGCCTTGAATAATACAGCTTGCGACCAATACTAGGAACACAGAGCAGGAACTAAAGAAGACAGAAACAAAGACATATGGAGAACATTATTGTATGCAAAAAAATTATTATTTTTTTAAATAATAATAATTCACTATGCCTTTTGAATCAGGGTACAAGAAAAATAAACCAGTAAAAATAAACCAGAAAGAGACCTTGTTCTTTTTTTTGTCCAATCTGGAAGCACTCATTGTATCGAAAACAGACTACAGTGAAATTAACCCGGAAAAACTGTCAAAATAGTATTATTGACTACAACAGCCATTGACTTTCACGGGACTAAATTTTCCTGTACCACCTTCGAACCAGGGCATAATCATAACTACACATAAAAAAGATAAAGGAATACAATGCTTTGTTTCTGTAGTGCTCAACTTGCCACCTGTTTGCATCTGAATCTCAGCCATGTTTCTGTATTCCTTTTAGGTGTGGGACACTGAACTGGAGCAGAGTGCTCAGGAATGGGCAGAGACCTGCCTGTGGGAACATGGCCCAACTGGCCTGCTGCCTCAGATTGGTCAGAACCTGGGAGTGCACTGGGGAAGGTCTGAATATGCTTTGGTGTTTTATAGCAATGTGATCTTATTGTCAACACACTATGCTGAACTTCTATAAAGCTAGAATTCAGATTTATTAATCTACTACTGTTCAAAAGTTTGGGGTTGGTAAGATTTTTAAATGTTTTTAAATGTAGTCTCTTGTGCTCACCAAGGCTGCTTTTATTTGATAAAAAATACAGCTAAAACAGTAACACTGTGGAATATTTTAACAATTTAAAATGACTGTTTTATATTTTTATACATTTTGAATTTAATTTATTCCTGTGATGACAGAGCTGAATTTTCAGCATCCATTACTCTTGTCTTCATATGATCCTTCAAAAATCATTCTAATATGTTGGTGTTCAAAAACATTTTGTATTCTTATCAGTGTTAAAAACAGTTTTATGGGTTTGCACATATTTTTTGGAAACAGTGATGCTTTTTTTTCAGGATTCTACTTTTTTTTTATCAATGTTTTTAACTGTTACTTTTGATCCATTTAATGCATTCAGTAAAAATATAATTTTCAGTAAAAAATCTTACTGACCCCAGAATGGTAGTGTATGACTAACATATATTTAAATTAAACTAGCAATATGCTATATTTACATCAGTTTCAGTGTCAGATGGCACACCCAACGACCACCCACATGCTGCTCACTGACGGCTTGATGCAAATTGCATATAAAACTGAAAATAGTTTTTTAGATCTGGCCAGTTGGCTGACTTTACACACCTTCGGTCAGTGATGACACACAGTATTTTTCTTTTCTTTTTCTTTTTTTCTTTTTTTAATCAGTCCACCTGGAAATTAAGTCATGTTTACAAAGTACCATGCTGATCCAGTGAGTGGTTTTGAAAATCGTTTGAAGTTAGTGTCATCTGATCTTTAAAAGATACTGGCACTTGAGGGACTTTCTAGCAATGGTGTGATGCACCTTTTAGCAATTTAACTACATATATACATTAAGAATGATCATATTTGTTTTTTGAGTCATGTCTGCAAGTGAATGCTAGACTATCATTGTGATGTCCTCTATTTCAAATATACTTTAAATAACACATAAAAACAAAGACCACTTAACACATAAAAACCAAATATTTCTATTTCAAATGAATGCTGTTCTTTTAAACTTTCTATTCATCAAAGAATCCTGAAAAAAAATTATCCCCATTTCCAAAAAAATAAATGTTTATCGTGAGCATTTAAATTATGATAATTAGTGTGATTTCTAAAGGATGTGACACTGAAGACTGATGGCTGCTGGAGTAAATTTAGCCTTGCCATTACAGCAATAAATCACATAAAAAAAAATAAAAATAATAATAAATAAAAAAAAAACTTGAAATGAACTGATTGTGTTGAAAATATTACTTTGTTAACTTTATTTTAATCAAATAAATGTATCCTTTGTGAGCATAAGACACTTCTACCCCAAAACCTTGAAAAGTAGAGTACATGTCAACTAACTTTTGGCTTTATACTGCATTAGAAAATGCATTAAATTTAGGCTATAACTTTTTTTATTTATGTTTAAATTTTTTAATTATGTTTTTCGTTTGTTTGTTTTTTTATGTTCACCCCAGATATCGTCCACCTACTTCTCATGTACAAGCCTGGTATGATGAGGTCAAAGACTACTCGTTCCCATATCCCCAGGAATGTAACCCTCACTGTCCTTTTAAATGCAGTGGTCCAGTCTGTACCCACTACACTCAGGTACAGTAGATATACAGTGATAACATACCTCATAAACAGGTCACATGTATTTAGATGCAAACCCATTAATGGATTTGACAGATCTGAAAAAGTATTCTGAAATATATGTGATGTCAGTGAAGAATTTTTAATACCAATGCAATATGTACTCTCGTTCTGGTTGTCAGCACTTCAGCTTCAGCCTTTTTAAATAGTTTGGTGTCTAACCAGAGCTTTTGGAGAACAACAGACAAGAGAGTATTGGAGCGATTCAGTGTGCTATCAGGGAACATGAGGGGCAATATCCGTGTGCCTTTTTGACAATGATTCTTAGATGATAGAAGGCAGATGTAGTGACTATATATCATAGCATATTAAAACTAAAGTAGTCTTAAGATAGAGCCTTGTGGGACCTCACAAATTTCCCTGAGTATTGACTCCAAATGGTCACAAAATATTTATACTACTGAGCAGTTAAAGACTAGCAAACTACCAAACATTTAAAGCCTAATTTAAAGTAAAAATTTACCCAAAATTAAAAATCGGTAATTAACACAAAAGGAGATTATTTTTTGAAGAATCTTCACACAACTCTTTTCTATACAAATAATTATGACCAAGATCTTACTCAGTTAAGCTACAGACAAAGAACAGAAACACCACTGAGGTTTTTTTTTATGTGCACAATGTAGTTTTGTTTCAAAATGGACAGTGATACTTGTGTTTTCTTTTGTTGTTGTGTGTTCTAGGGTTGTGCTTGTGATCATTGTATAGACATGAGAGATAACCCATGCAAAAAGACTTGTACTGTATATAGTGTAAATTCCTTCTGTTAAAAATAATGCCTAAGGTAATTAAAATATTTATTTATTTTAGGCAATTATAGTTAATTGACTGTTTTGCTTCCTTGCTGGTTCCAGCTTGTTTGGGCAACTAGTAGTCGAATTGGCTGTGCGATCAATGTGTGCTACAACATGAATGTGTGGGGCCAGATCTGGGCAAAAGCTGTTTATCTTGTGTGCAACTACTCACCAAAGTGAGTTACTTATTTATTGTTCTTCATTTATTATTAAATAATGCACTCATTCTTTGCCATTTATATTATGATAGCTTGTGAATGTTGTCTTTCCTTGTGTGTGTTTCGTACTGTGCAGAGGAAACTGGTGGGGATATGCCCCATATAAGCACGGCACCTCTTGCTCTGCCTGTCCACCCAGCTATGGAGGATTGTGCAGAGAAAATCTCTGTTATAAAGGTTTGTTATGTGCTTTTAATGCTGTAGCTTCCAACATTGTCCCATGCACCAATCCTCTTCAAAGGTTTGAGGCCAGTACTACTTTTCAGTTAATACTTTTATTCAGTATATTAAAATAAAAAGTGGTTTTAGATTGTAGTAATGTGATGAAAATATTATTGTTCTTATTGTATGGTTGATCACATACATATCTTACCGATCCCAAACTTTTGAATAGTTATGTGTGTATATATATTTAAAATACCATCACTTTTTCCATAGTAGCATGACTTGATCCAGGCAAATTGTAAAACTGCTTATTTCTTCTGTTTAATTTTCAGGTGATGGAATTAATAGACAAAGCACACCAGAGGAAACAGATGAAAGAAATTCTATAGAACCAGAGGCACCTCACAGCCCTGGGCCCCGTTTACAGGCCTCAAGTCCAACCAGGAGCCCAAATGTAGTTGTGAGCAAAGAGCAAATGTGTAAGCTGTGATTCTCTGATTACACTGCTTGAAAAATCACTTCTTTTTATCTAAAAATTAATTTTCTGACTGTGACTGCACCCAAAAATTGCTATCACACAAACATATTTCTGTTTAACTCAAATTGTTTTGATGTTCTCCAGGCACTGATCTGTTGATTAGTTTTTTTTTTTTTTAGATAATATTTAATGTTGCAAGTCACTATGTGCAGCGGGGAGTTTTTTTGTTCTCATAATGGTGATCTCCCTGCTGAGTATGTTTGCTTTGGGGACGATGAATACTTGTGGGTTTTAAATTGCTTCCTTTGCTGAAAGCGGGTCTGGACTGAAAGCTGAGATCTCCTGCTGTTGACCACCATGAGCTCCTGCTGGAATTCCACATCTTGCTTTTACAGAACTGCAGGAACAGAGCGGTGCATTTTTGCAGCACTGCTAAACTATACATCATATCTAAATGGGTTTTATTCTGCTTTGTTACACAGCCCAGACTGTGACATGTGACACAAAGCTAAGAGACCAATGTAAAGGCACCACATGCAGTAGGTGAGATAAAAAAAAATAATAATAAAAAAAATATTAGTAATATAAACCATATATTTCACATTGGCCATTTTTGTGATAATAATAATTCATATTTTCACTCCATTTTCTGCAATTATTTTCCAAAATGATCATTGTTTTGCATCTGTAAAGGTACGAGTGTCCTGCTGGTTGTTTAGACAGCATGGCAAAAGTGATTGGAACGGTGTTTTATGACATGGTAAGCCTGGCATAAAGAATTATAATTTTTTTTTTCAGTTTATCATGCCACATGCAGCCTAAACTTTTCACATTGACAATGTCTTCGCCCTCAGCAATCCAGTATTTGCCGGGCAGGCATTCATTACGGTGTCATTGACAATGATGGAGGCTGGATGGATGTCACAAGACATGGCAGAAAGGACTTCTTCATCAAATCATACAAAAATGGACTTCAGTCCCTTGGGTAAGCAATCTGTTCGAGACTGACTTTCATGCGCATTAGAGACAACTCCATCTAACATAATGAAAATGTTACAGGAAATACCAGAGTGCCAATGCCTTCACAGTATCCAAAGTGACAGGTAAATGACAATTTAGAATATATTACATGGTTCTCTGCAATATGGGATTTTGATTGGTCAGTTGTGTCATTCAGAAGTGACATATTTTAGGTGATGTCTAACCATATAGAAATTTGCCAGTGGATTTCCTACATGGCAATGCTAGTTTTACGACTCCTTGTATCATTGTGCATTCTATTCTCATATATTAAAATAATTTAAACTTAAATCAGTATTTTATGTCCATCTATATATTTTGGGTTGGTACAATTTTTTTTTATATTTTTGAAAGTGGCTTGGTATCCTGGAACAACACTCCAATCAACCAATCAGAATTGAGATATAACTTTTCAGGAAATATCTGTTATTATTGCAAAATAAACCCAGACAAAAGTGATCAGGACCCTGATATGAGTCTAGTATCATCCTGTTATTGTACTAATAATTTCATCAGCTTTTCTTTTGTTTCAGTAAAAGTTATCACATGTGAGACTACAGTTTCTGTGCTGTGCCCTTACCAAAAGCCAGCAAGACACTGTCCAAGGTAAAACTCAATCTGAAATGAACCAAATCTCCAGGTGAAATGTTCTTTTATCTCACCTATTTTTAAACAAAACTTGCCAATGGTATTTGAAACTGCTATTATTACATTGCCAAAAACATACATCTTTCTGACCTTTATTTTCTTCCCATAAGGATTTACTGTCCTCGGAATTGCCTGCAAGAAAATCCCCACCTTTCTCGAGTCATTGGTACCAACATTTATTCAGATGTAAGCTTTTTTTCCCCTTTTATTCTCAAAATCAAACTCAAAGCAAGAAGATTGCTGCCCCAGCAAAGACTTAATTAAAATAAAAATTTGTTTTTCAGAAATCTAGTATATGCAGATCTGCAATTCATGCTGGCGTTTTAAGCAACGAATCAGGTGATTATGTTGACGTGATGCCCCAAGACAACAGGAAGCTGTACATTTCCTCGTACCAGAATGGCATAGTCTCAGAAAGGTAGGTTTTATCTCTAAACTTGCCCGCGTGGACCCGGTGTAAGGCAGAGCATGGGGCAGCCTGTCTCTCCTTAAGCTTTTAAAATCACAGGCTTTTATTAATAAAGCTCATTAGGGTAGAGCTGTACCAGTGGTTCAACTGCAAGTGTGGTAGAGTAAACATCTACATTTTCTACTGTTATGCAAATTAACAATGGCTTGTAATGACAAAATGAATATGGCTATCCCATCAAATAATCATAAAGGATTTGTCACAATATCTCAAACATCTTCTTTCACTAAATAAGCCTTTCACCAAATGCTGGTCATTATGAACACAATTATGTTTAAGGGTTAGGAAGCATTGCTTATTTAACTTTTGTGTTCTCTTGCAGCCTGCAGAACCCCGCGGGAGGCAAGGCATTCAAAGTATTCGCAGTTATTTAAGCATGTGCTGAAATCGCAGTCACTCAATCAACACGTTGTGTTGATTAAGCTGTAATAGTGGGCCTTTTCTGCTCTAACCAGCCTAAAGTGTATTTTCTTTCACACAAATGTTGACTGAACTAGGTGTTTGCTGTATAGATGGAGACCCTTTCCAATGCATCAAGCTGGTTAGCCATTGTATTGCCTAAAAATAATTAGAGGATCATTCAGGGAATCACAATTCATCACATTACTATAATCTTATGGTGTCATTATTGCAAAAAAAAAAGCACTTAGAGAGTTTTAATCTACCATTATGTTACAGTTTTTCTATGCTATGTTTTTTATTTTCATTTGTTTCATTAAATGTTGGAGAAGTTCTGTCACTTATCTATAGATTAATTTAATTTTTTTTCACTATGTATTTATTTTTATGTATTTTCTTTTCTGCTGATAAGGATTTGATAAAGTTTTTTTGTGAATGTGGGTATAATCCTGCAGGGCAGGAGATTACATCTAAAAACATGCAACCAAACCTTGTATGAAACGTCCACATCGTTAAACACTGTAAATAGCTTGTTGTGAATAGCTTCTTTATAGTATTAATTGTAATGAGGTGCTACATTTATGGGCATTGTGCACTGTCTCATAAAAACAGCTGTATTATCAGTTAATGTTTTCCAAAACTAGCTTTTATATTATGTCAGAATAAATTTGAGGTGCTGTTTGTATTTCTTTAAAAGGGATAATTCACCAAAAAACTACAATTTTGTTATCATTTCCATACCAAGTTCGAATTTCTTCTGAACACAGAAGATATTTTGAATAATGCGGGGAAGCAAACAATTGACGGTAGCCATTGACTTCTATAATATGGAGAAAAACCACTATGGAAGTCAATGACTACAGTCAATTATTTGGTCACATTAGTTGTTCTGACAAAGTTCTGGCAAGGTTCTCTCAAAGTTAACATTACTAGAAATACATTTGTTCTTAAATATAATATTCTATCAGAGTTTAATAATGTTCTCAGAACATTAGCACAAAAGCATGATGTATACAATGTTCATGGAATGTTTTATTTCTGAACCCTTTATTTTTTAAATGAAGAACATTCAGAAGTCATGTATGCAAGTAAAGCTTTATTCTGCTTAAATGGGACTTCAAAACTCTTTGAATCAGAGATATATATGTCAAAAAAGGTTACAATTGGTACTTTACACTCTCCTCCCCTTAAAATGTCTGTTATAATGGCCTAATGTATGCATATGATTATATATAATTGTTTTTTCTACCTCACATTGTTTAAAAACATTTTACAATAAACTTCAGTAATCAGTCCCAGTGTATCTCACACTTTTTTAATTGAAAATATAGTTATATATTCAGCACACAATGTGATTTGGATTCTTTTTTGGAAACCCTGGACTGGCACAACACATGGACTAGAGAAACTCTTGAGGCCATCTGTTTGTAATGAAAACCAGATGGAATAATTTTCTGTGTTTAGTGCTCTGTCACCCTCAAAGTAACAGCTAAAACAGTTCCCTTATGGATTATAGAATAATTTTATTGAGCAACACACTTCCACATTACTTTCATTCATTCAGGTTGATAGATGCTAGATACAATTTAGTTGAAGAATTGATGGATAAATATGATAACTAGTTAACCAGGAGTTGCTAGTGAATATTAAACACCTGCCGTTTCAGGCACCTAAAGTCATCTGTGAGAACATGTTTATTAGTTAGAAGTCCACTTTGTCTATGCAGCCTGCATATTTAAGCCTTGCCACAACTGCAGTCTTCTGTACCATAGAAAGCAGTATTTATGGCTAATGTCCAAAGCATTACTCTCCATCCAGGTTGTGTTCCACCTGGACACTTGTGGTCCAGAAACACAACTTGAGTGTAATTACCTGCCAGCCATACTGACATCATGACAAAACAGTGTTATGCAGAGTGACTGCCACACTTACTTATTTTTATATTATAAAGTGCCACTAACATATAATGACACAATTTCAACACTTTGATAAATAACTTTGCCCGTTTATTGGAGTTTGGTGCCTCTGGATGGAAATTACTCAAAAAAAGTAATAATGTAGGACATGGAAATATAAGTGTTACAACTGCTTTCTTACAGCATAATGACAATGTAAAAAGCAGAGCGAAATACCCACTTTAATTTAAGGAAAATTAAAAACAGAAATACAGAAAGTTTATATGTGCAACTGCTCTTTTTCAGGTAAGTGAGAACAGATGAAGAACAACCCTGTGTGCATGTCAGAATAATTCTGGTTGTTTAACCCAATGGAGTTCATTTGAATGGCAAAGTCTTTTCTTATTTATTAACAAATATTTACATGTCTACTGCACAGCTTTGCTTGTGAAGTTAAATGTGTTAAAAGCTTAAGGAAACAATTAAAAGTTACTTAATGGGATTGAGAAAAGCAAACTGCTATTTAAAATATGCTTTTTGTTGAAAGGTTTTTTTATGCTTTTGCAGGTTTTATTCCATGCCTATTAGCTTTAAAGCCTACATGTAATGTCTGAAAATGGATCAAAACTATTGATGACTCATCCTGCACTACAGATTTTTGTACAATCAGCCACCTCCAAAAACACTTGCAATTGACTAAAAGTATGTGTATGGTGGTGATGTAAAGGCTAAAGCTGCAACATCAATTTCCTCTTTAGAGGAACTAATTTTTAAAGATTACTTAATTGTTAAATAATGGGGTTTAACACTGGCATTATGAAAAACTTCATTACCTATTATTCTGCAGAGAAATACATCAATCAGAGCATCAAAACAAGCAAATCAACAACCATGTGTTCAACTGCTTGTTAATACAAATAGCTAATCAGCTAATCACATGACAGCAACTCATTGCATTTAGGCATGTAGACATGGTCAAAACAATCTGCTGAAGTTCAAATTGAGTATCATAATGGAGAGGAAAGGTGATTTTAAAAGTAGCATGGTTGTTTTTACAAGCTGGTCTGAGAATTTCAGAAACTGCTGATCTACTGGGATTTTCACACACAGCCATCTATGTGGTTTACAGAGAATGGTCTGAAAAAGAGAAAATATCCAGTGAGTGACAGGTCTATAGGGGAAAATGCTTTGTTGATGCCAGAGGTCAGAGGGGAATGACCAGACTGGTTCAAACTTATAGAAAGGCAACAGTAACTCAAATAACCACTCGCTACAACCAAGGCATGCAGAAGAGCGTCTGAGCAAACTGAGGCTACAATTCACATGGGCTCACCAAAACTGGACAAAAGAAGATTTGCCTAGTCTGATGAGTCTCAATCTCTGCTTCGACATTTGGATGGTAGGGTCATTTTTTTGCAAACATTATGAAAGCATGGATCTATCCTGCCTTGAATCAATGGTTCAGGCTGGTTCTGGTGGTGTAATGATGTGGTAAACATTTCTTTCACACAATTTGGGACCCTTAGTTCCTACTGAGCAGCGTTTAAACACTACAGCTTACCTGAGTGTTGTTGCTGACCATGTTCATGACCACAGTAACACACATAACATGCCACGTCACTAAGCTCAAATCATCCCAAAATGGTTTCTCGAACATGACGAGAATTCAGCTATACTCAAGTGGCCTTCACAGTCACCAGATCTCAATCCAGTAGTGCACCTTGGGGATATGATGGAACTGAAGATTTGCATCATGTATGCGCAGCCGACAAATCTGCAAGCAGGTGTGTGATGCTATCATGTCAATATTGATCGAAATCTCAGAGTAATGTTTCCAGCACCTTGTTGAATCTATACCAAGAATTAAGGCAGTTCTGAAGGCAAAAGAGGTTCCCAGCTGGTATTAGCAAGGTGTACCTAATAAAGTGGCCGATGAATGTCATTCACAGTTCTTGATGAGATTGTTGTTCTTTCCCTCATTAAACTCATTAAAGCTGCGGTAGGTAAATTTTGACGCTCTAGCAGTTAATAAACTGAACTGCTTGCGTCTTGTGTAAAAACATCGTAGCCGGGTCTACTTCTCTCTGTTTATGTCTATGAAGAATCACAAAGGTACTGGGTTACTCCGCCGCGGTATCCCCGAAGCAATCTAAAATAGTCCGAATATAAACACTTATTATAGGTGCACCCTAGTGATTCAGGACAAGCTAAAAACACGGTTTGGAAAATGGATTCATGGTGTACTCGCTTATTATATACATTTTTCTACATTTTGAACACAAACAAAGTTACGGAGCGCAGCTCTGATTGGTTGTTTTTACCGGGAGTGGATGAATTTCTGCAAATGGCAATAGGACCACTGGGAGGAGCCAGAGGAGCTTCATTTTTTCACAGATTATCTGTCTCATATTCTACTGTCAGAATGACAGGTTTAACAAATATGTAAAAAAAATATGTTTTTTTACAAAAGTTACCTACTGCAGCTTTAAGGTACAAGAGTATGTCCTCCCTTATACCTTTATTGTTTTGTCAAAAATTGCAGAAAAGTACTTTTTTCCTCTCAATGAAAAGGTCTTTTGTAGCAAGATTGTATAATTTTTGTCTCAAAAAATTGCTCGAACTTCTTATATAAGCCCAAACAGAAGGTTGTGTGGAACAGAAACCAGTTCATATTGACCATTTGACTAAATAAGGTATAAAGGACTGTCTTTGGACTACGTGGCAGAGGTTCATGCAGGACAAATGACAAATGAGTTGCCGCAAGTTTCCATTGACACGTGCAGTCGTTGGCAGCAGCAGATTGAAGACTGAAGATATTTGTACTTATGATGAAAGACGAACCTTAAGACTTATGTTTTCTGAGAGTCATTTAAAATAACAGTCACCATTAATAACTTTCTAAGCTGCTGTCTGATGAACTGAACTGGACTGAACTGAAAGCACCATATATATTCACTTGCTGGCAAGAACATGTTAGACTTTATTTCAGTCGTTTGGAACATCTTCAACAATCTTACTCATTCGTTTTTCTATTTACATGCTGCAGTTTCCTAAAGCTTTGAAAACAGTTCAGTCTAGCAACCACAAGGTTGCTGGCGATGAATTGAAATATTATGGTGACCAGAAGTAATGTCTGCCTTTCTACACCCACCTTTTCCTTGGCATCAGAAGTGAACTTAGAGATGAAGGGAAATGCTACAAATATGACACACAAATTGAATATATTTTGAGTGGAAGGAGCTTGACCTGCCAAATGAGTCTTAAAATTGGAGCTACGGTATTTCAGTTCTTTAGACAGAAACCACAGTATATATATAACTGATTTAAAATAGTATTTAATTCATATGTGGGCTACTGAAACACAAACTTCTGTTTCCACACATTTTTTGATTCATGCAAATGTGATGTGTACGTGAATGAGTGATTTGATTTATTACTTCTGACACATTAATAGGCCTAATAACATCTCACTGTAAGCACAGCCAGCATCCCATTTTTCATATAAAAATGACAAGTCTGTTCCCAATGCAATTTACCACAAATTTCACAGAAAAAAAAAAATGTCAGAAAAACAGCAAATACTTCAAGTTGGATAAAAGAGAGCAATCTGAACATTATAGGAGGGTGACAGACGGTAATGAACAATCATTACGGCAAATGAGATGTCACATGGATCAGGAACACGTGCGTACAAGCGGTACTAAGTGAATAAAGCTGTTCTTGTTTCTGCAGTAATACATAAATTTTGTGCTGAGTGAAACTTTTCCTTTAAATGTGTATTCTGTGCCAAGGTTAGCTTTTGGATGACATTTTAGTCAAATATACTATAACTGGTTAAAATAACAAGACTGCTATTGTTATCTTCATATAAACAAGAACTTTTGCTTAAAATTTGCACGTAGAAAAAAAGTGTAATTGTTGCCATTCATTGTACTACATACATGCCAAAACTCCATCAGCACAAGTCCAAGAAAAACATTCGCTCATTTGAGTTACAAATAAACCAACGTAGCATTCTCTTACTGGATGTCAGGAGAACCATGACAAAGTTTGCTTCAGGCATGTACCAAATGTAGAAGGATTCTTAAAGCAAGCTTGTGAGGATCAAGCACTGAGGTCTTTCTGAGATCTTCTCCAATGAGGAAACCGCTGGTGTTTGTGCATTACCAGTCAATTTCAAAGAAAGATTTATGATCACAATGTAGTTTTCTAAAATGTACAGATTGTTTTTTTGATCCTGAGTTACTTCTTCTTAAATGAGAACAAGTACTGTTTTTTTTTACTGAAACAACACCACATTAGAGAAAAGAGGAAAAACCTTTAAATACAGGAAACACTCAGAAATTAGTGCGCTGTCTACTCTGGCATTCCAGTGAGAAGGAATCTAGGTCAAATAGGTTGGTGAAGAATATTGTGCATGTGTGTGTACATATATTCTTAATTTTCTTAAACATCATTTCAGCTTTATTTTTTTTCTTTTACGTGTATATACAGTATATTACATCTTTTAATATATATATATATATATATATATATATATATATATATATATATATATATATATATATATATATATATATATATATATATACCACTATTCTACAGTATATGGAGTTTTTTAAATATATATCAAAGTATAGATAATAGTGTGTGTGTGTGTGTGTATAAATGGTATAAAAATTTTTCCCATGCCTTCAACAATTATTTCAGCTAGTTTGTTGACAACAGAACTTTTCTAATTTATTCAATATATCTAAACAGTTTCTCATTTATTTATATATAATATTTAGCAAATATTTTCTCATTTATTTATATTATATATCATCCACTTTGTTCCCAAACATTGAGAATGAACCTTACAGGCATTGAGAGAATAACTGATCAAACATATAAAAGAATTGACGCCACAAGTGCCTGATGTGTCCTTGGCTGATACACAGTGCACAGTGATTGTCTGTTAGATTCGAGGGGAGCAGAGGATGCAGTCAACCGATGAATTCTTGATTCTTGTCTGAGGCCCAAGAGGACCAAACTCTCCACAGGCCCAGCAGAACAAAACAGCCCAACAACATCCTTAACAAAGGACAACAGAAAAGCCATTAAGAGATCCGCTGAGATCCAGCAGTTCTCCACATCACACCACATGCAAAAAATTTGACTGCGATGATATCAGACACTGAAACTGAGAACTGCAGAACTTGTGTGATAGAAGATGCCAGTGAGCGAATTTGGCATATATATGTAATTATGACCCCAAAAAGCAGACAAATTGTTTCCCTGGAGAGGGTTGTTTTATTGTAATGGCATGGCATTCTGTGTAATGTATTCTCTGAACACTCAATTTCATTGCTCCATGTTAATGAAATGTTGTGTTGTCTTTGTGTTTGGATTTGTGTTTCAAGGTCAAACATTTCTGTCCAAACGGAACAGATGTAGCCTAATCATTGTTACACTGGATCTCACACATACACAGAATTTCGCCTGATTCCTCTAGAAGTTTTCAGTAAAATGTAGGACCCACTAAAAACAGATGCACTCAAATCGTACGTAAATCACAGTACTTTTAGAAACAACTTATTTGTATTTGGCAACAAAATACATCAGTAAGCATGACCTGAAACTGAGATCTTGCTGCGTGAGAGAACGAAAAGTTAGAGTTGAAGTTGTTCAAAAAGTCATGTTTCATTCAGATTACTTGAAAAATTTATTTATTATTATTTATTTTTGTCTCATTAAGAATAATCTAAATTTATCAACAATTATAATGAGGCTTAGAACAAATGTAGGCCTAAGTGTGTACACACCTGTGCACATTTTTTTTGTGTGAAAAATGTTTCTTTTTTTAATGGTTTTTATGTTAGATCTAGGCTTTGCTTCTGGAAAACAGCTCATTAAAGAAAAACAGTAAATAATGTTTTTAAATAGGCTTACATTTTGGATTACTTTGTGTATATAAAGCATATAAAGCGAGTAACCAAATGATATATGAAAATCATTCAGGCATAAATATTCAAGCGAAGGACTGTCATACTGGCATGACAAACACTGACATGCACTAACTGGACCCTTAAGTTTCTGTGTGCATCAAATGTAACATTGCCATCTAATGGACAGTAGCTGCTGTGACGGCTGACATTACAGGTGTTTGTCATCTCTGTAATCTTTCCAGAGCATAATAGGCAAAGTGACGTGTGCATGTGTGAATGAGTGAGACAGTTAGACAGCAGTTAAAATGTGACAAGGCGCACATTTTTTGACAATAAATCTCAATATAGCATAGCCAGGCAGTGATTAATAGTCTGGAGTTCACAATTCACCCACACACTGCACAATGAAATGTGTGATGTTTATTCCAGTGGAAGACATGCTCCATCTTTGTTGGAAGCCTTTATCGTCATCTTCAGTGACAGCTCTCAGACTCCTTATGCATCGAAGGTTAGATTTCGTAGAGCTTTCATTTATTTGTGAGCTACCTACAGTATATCATTAGCACGGCTAAATTAATTCAAAGGCAGCTGGGCTGCTAAAGTCTGTTACCTCAAAAGTGAAGGTCAAAAAAGCCCCTCAAACTATTTCCTATTCAACAGTTATGAATAAATCATAAAAAAGACACCAGACTCCTCAGAATGGACAGTGGAGATTTCATTTTTTATGCATTACAGTAAGTGGAGGGCTTGCAAATAAAGTCGCTGTGAAAGGTACTTCATCTGAGGTTGCATATCTGTTGCAGAAAAGGATGATTGTTAGCTGTGAGAGTTGAATGCAAAATGATCTTCTTTGTGGTTTCTTTGGTGAGAGGATATGATGGTAGATGCGATAAGACCAGAAATCTTCTTACAGAGCGGGGGGTGACCAGGGTTGCTGAACGGTCATACACACCTCAGTTTAGACGCTGGAGAAGGAGACTTGGAAGATAAGTTTGTAGGAGGTGCGCTGGAGTTGCTAGGAGTAGAGGAGATTCTCGCTGGAGAAGAGGTAAGTAAAGAGGTAAGTTAATGGAGTCAATGCAGGTAACTATAACAGAGGAAGTTTCCTCTGTGTAGCCATGAGATCGGACCAGTTGTTGACTGAGGTGTGTGCTTCCCTTGTAGTGCAAGGGAATTGATGACTTATTTGTGAACAGGTGCTGGTGATCAGTATTCAGGTGAGGGAGTGCACTGTAAATGGCTGAGTGACAAGCCTGACCGACCTGTAACAGTACCCCCTCCTGAGAGCCGAACTCCCTCTGCCCTGAGGAGCTGGACGATCTGGGTGAGATGTATGGAGTTCCTCTAGGAGTGTGGGATCGAGAATGTCGTCTCTAGGGACCCAGGAGCATCATTCAGGGCCATAACCCTGAATAATCATGACGTCACAATGCCGCTGGGATTCCAAAATCTCCTTCACCTTGTAGATGGATCCCTCTTCCAGAAGCAATGGGAGAGAGGGTTCCTCTGTCTGGTCAGGCTCTGTGGAGACAGGAGGGTGAAAAGGTTTTAATAGTGAGACATGGAAAGTGGGTTGAATTTTGTATTGAGGAGGGAGTTGGAGTCTGTAGGTGACAGGGTTGATCTGTTTCTGGATGGAGAAGGGGCAGATGAATCTGGGACTAAGTTTCCTGCAGGGCAGGCGCAGCCTGATGTCGCGAGTGGACAATCAAACCTTCTGCCTCGGTTGGTAGGTGGGAGTAGGTGTTCAGCGAAGGTCGGCTGCCATCTTTTGTCTGCACACTGCCCATTGGACGTGATGGTGAGCCACGTCCCATACTCTCTCGCTCTCCTGCAATGAGTAGTCGACTGCAGGAATACCGGAGGGGGTCTCCTGACCAGGGGAAGAGAGGGGGCTGGTAACCAAGTACGCATTGGAATGGTGTAAGGCCCGTGGATGGTTGACAGAGAGAGTTCTGGGTGTACTCAGCCCAGCCCAGGAACTGGTTCCAGGAGTCCTGGTGGCCATGGCAGAAGGTCCCGAGGAAGCGATCTACTTCCTGTATCTTCCGCTCAGTTTGACCATTGGATTGTGGGTGGTATCTGGAGGAGAGGCTTACAGTCACACCTAGGAGTGAGAAAGAGGACTTCCATACACGGTATATGAATTGGGATCCACAGTCTGACACAATGTCCTCAGGGATGCCAAATTGGTGAAAACCCCAATTGACAGCTCCACGGTTTCTAGGGCAGTGGGTAGACCCTGTAGGGGAATAAGCTCACAGAATTTAGAGAATCTATCAACAATGACCAGGAAGATGACTGGGACTCTTAGAGATGGCACATTTGGTACAACCCCAGATAAATCTCCTGACATCTCCTGCCATATTGGGCCACCAGAAGCGTTCTTTCAGCAGCGAGAGAGCTGGGTCAGCCCAAGGTGGACAGTGCCTAAGGAGGTATGGGTGGTATGAATAAGCGGGGTGAATTGTGTCCGTGGGACATACCTGAATCTGGGGGGACAGCCCAGCGGAGCAGGAGGAGGGACTTCGGTGGCGACTTGGCAGAGAGGTCCACTGAATCGGACTGGAAATGTGTAGGTATTATGGTCTCTGGCTTATCCACACTTTCCTCTGAAGTATGAATTTGGGATAATGCATCAGCTGTAACATTGAGGACCGGGTCTATAGGAGATG
The DNA here is from genome assembly GCF_003368295.1 of Carassius auratus. Taxonomy (NCBI): domain Eukaryota; kingdom Metazoa; phylum Chordata; class Actinopteri; order Cypriniformes; family Cyprinidae; genus Carassius; species Carassius auratus. The sequence continues at coordinate 5,165,043 of NC_039291.1, read as the reverse complement.
GTGAAATGGAATCTTGTAAAGAATAAAGCCCATCTAGCTTGGTGGGGGTTTAGGCGTTTCGCCATTCTTCCGATGCCAGTTTAATCATTAGTAGCTCCCAGTTTCCAATGTCGTAATTACTCTCCGCCGGGCTGAGCTTCTGAGAAAAGAAGGCACATGGGTGGAGTCGGGGAGACGTCCCCTGCCGCTGAGATAGGACTGCTCCCACTCCAGTGGTTGAAGCATCCACTTCTACCTTGAACAGGAGCTCTGGGTCGGGGTACTAGGTGAGGAGCACTTGTGAGGGCTTGTTTGAGGGTGGCGAAGGCTTCTGTGGCAGCTGGAGTTCAGGACAGAGACTTGGGCTTATTGCAGAGGAGGTCAGTGATGGGACTGGTGATTGAGCTGTAGTTTTTAATGAACCGGCGGTAGAAATTGGCAAAGCCTAGGAAGAGTTGGAGTTCTTTTATGGAAGTGGCCAGGAAGTAATAGCTTTGATCTTCCTCTCGTCCATGTGGATCCCAGTGCTGTCAATGACATATCCCAAGAAATGTGCTGAGGACTGATGGAAGGTGCATTTCTCAGCTTTGATGAAGAGCTGGGATTGCCGTAACTGGGCTAGGTCAATTCGGACATGTTGGTGATGTTCGGCCAGGCTCCGGGAGTAGATGAGGACGTCATTGATGTATACTATAATGAAGGGATTTATATACTCCGGGAGCACTACATGCATAAAATCCTGAAAGACTGAAGGGGCGTTGACTAGGCCATAGGCATCACCCTATATTCATAGTGGCCAGTAGGGGTCACAAATGTCGTTTTCCACTCGTCTCCTTTTCGGATACTGATGAGATTATATGCACTATGAAGATCTAGTTTGGAGAATATTATGGCTCCTTGAAGTTATTCAAGGGCCGCTGGGACGAGAGGAAGAGGATACCTGAATTTGACTGTAATTTAGTTCAAAGCTCGATAATCAATACAGGGCTGCAAGCATCCTTCCTTCTTTGCCATGAAGAAAAAGCTTGAAGCAGCAGGAGATGTGGATGGGACTATGTAACCCTTATTGAGTCCTTCTATGTACTACTCCATGGCCTTCTGTTCCGGTAGGGAGAGAGGGTAGATTTTCCCAAGAGGCACTGGCTCACCCGGAATCAGATCAATTGCACAGTCCCAGGGGCGGTGAGGAGGCAGTTGTGAGGCTTTGTGAGGGCAGAACATGTCACTAAATTCTTGAAAGCAGTAGGAAATATCCACGGATCGATTCTCTAAGGGACTCTTGATGGAGGTAGTGTTAAGGGGCAGGACCTCCAAAGGTTTTTTTGGTGGAGATAGCTGATTAGGGAACCAATATTAAAAAAACTGTTTACCTAACTGCAGGACTTCACCTGACAACCAGGAGATGATCTGATTATGTTGCACCGACCAGGGACGACCCAGAATGACATCCACTGTAGAGCCCTCGAGAACCAGGAAATTGATGGATTCTGTATGTAATAGGCCTATAGTCATTTGTACCAGACCCACACTATATCAGACATGTCGCCTTTTTAATGGTCTTCCTGTAATGGTGACTATTTGGTAGATGGTTTCTGTAGCGGCGGTTGGTAATTGGAGCTGGCAGCAGAGGTCCCCCGAGGTTACCAGCTGCTGGGTCTCTAAACTAGTTGAGGAGGGTGGTAACTGGAAGAGTGACGTGGGCAGCAGTAAGTTGGACAATGGTGGTGAGTGGGTTCATCTTAATGGGAGATTAAGTTAGACGTGGAGTACGAAGGAGGACGAAGGGGACATATCAGGATGTGATGCCCACTCGAGCCGCAGTATAGGCACAGACCCTGGGTCAGCCTCCTCTGCCGCTCAGTCAGAGTTAGACGGTTGGTGTAGGTCTGCATGGGTTCGGGGTCAGATTTGGGAGGATTCTGGTTTTCGGTCCGGTGATAACGTGAGGTTGGTCGGGCTGGTGAACACTCCTGAAGGCAATTTGAGCTGATGGCGAGATGAATAAATATTTCCAGACCACTTGAGTCGTCGTATGCGGCCAGCTGGAGGCGAAGCTTTGGTTCCAGGCCTTGACGATACGCAGTGAGGAGGGATGCCTCAATTCCAGCTGCAGAAGTGAGCGATGAAATTCTCCATTGACTGGGTTGCCCGACCACTATAACAGTGGAAGTTTCTGCTGTGTAGCCATGAGATCAAACAACTTGCTGACTGAGGTGTGTGCTTTTAAGTGCAAGGGAATTGTTGACTGAACTGTGAACAGGTGCTAGTGATCAGAATCCAGGTGAGGGAGTGCGCTGTGAGTGGCTGAGTGATGAGCCTGACTGATTTTTGACAATAAATAACCGTTTTGTTGGCAGCGGTCAACACATGTTAAGGTATCGTTGCTTTATTAAGATCAATATAATATAGATGGTTTCAAATGCATGCATTAATGCATTTTGATGTAATATCTGTATTCATGTTGATTTCATTCAAAAAAAAAAAAAAAGTATTATAGAATGTCCCAGTAAAGCTCTGAATTGATTGATTATGAATTGACTAACTTTAAAAGTGTCAAACGGTGTAACAATCCAGTAGAAAGTACAGCATACATACTTTCCTTACATGCTGAATTCATGTTTATGCACATATCATAATAGTTATTCTCAAAAAAATTGTACACATGCATTTATTTTATTATTTATTTATTTATCGTTTTAATATATTACTTTTTATACAGCTTTTAATTTCTGATATCCTCATCTCAAGTGAATGAATAATATCAGAATAAAACAATTAATAAATACCCACATACATACATACATACACACAGGCTACACACTTTAATAATTATTCTACATTTCCTAACTTTTCACATAAAATAATGATATCCTGTAGTATGTCCACCTTAATATTGCTGGCTGCAAAAATATTAAAATATTAAAATGAGAATGATCAAAAAATGTTAGTGTTTTTGAGGCATTGTATATGCTTGAAATGCTTTTAATGTTTTATGAATTCTCAATGATTTAATAAAAAAATAATGTTTTATCATTTAATAGGTAAAAAAAAAGTCATTTTGACCCATGGATACATTTCCCCCCACTGATTGCCTTATATAAAATGTAGTGAGGACCAAACGACAAATATTCTACGGATGAGTTTATTTTAATGCAATTTTTTAATGTCATTTTCATGGCCAAGAGAAATGGAAAAATAATTGAAAAACAATTGCATAATGGTGCCACAGAAGAAAATAAACAAATGGGAAAAGACAGCTCTCAAATTTCCTATATAGCTCCCAATTACAATTTATTTTATTTTTTTTGCTCATGGTGGTGAAATTGATGTATAACCAGAGACACTATTTATAATAATAGAATAGAAACACTATTTATAATAATAAGTAATACATATTTATATGTATAACTAATTCTTTACTGAAATCAAATTATATCATCCATATGGATTTTATGCCTGATCCATTATACTATCTCGCTGATGTTCATCCATATAACATCTTTCATTGTCACAAGAGATGCAGAAAACCCTCTCACACGTGTAACTGTGTCATCAGCTGTATCTAATGGGTTTTGGCATTTTTCCACAGGCAAAAAGGCATCTCCATAAAGCAGGATTAAAGGAGAAGGCTTTTGCATGCATTTTTAGCATTTGTGTCAGTGGAGCTACAACTCGCTCTACATCTAATGTATGAATATAACATCCCAGACCTCTTCTTTTTTTTTCTCTCTCTCATTTGATTTTGATCTGCTTTGATCTTTTAATCCCAAGGATCCAATCAGCAAAACAAATCTCCCATCCACTAGTTATCAGTTCCCTTTTATTATAAAAGTATAACTTTCATATTAAAGCGAAACTGTATTTTGCTAATGAATGAAAATTAAGTCTTAAAATATACAGATTAAAGATATTACATAGTACATGTAAAACAGTAGGAGTCTTGTGTTTTTTATGGCTTAATTTGTCAGATTAATTAATCCATACTATATTTGGAGCATGTTGGAATTAATAACTTGCGATCTCATACAATCTTTCATATTTCATATTATACATGTTGTTTACAGAAAATATGACCTGCTCTTATAGCAATTAATGATTTATCACATTAGTTTTAAGAGTGATATTCTACCAAATTCCATTCTTATAAAATAAATAAATAAATTATTCATCTTTTTTTGTCTTTAGATTTGCTCTGTGAATTTATCACACATTTACATTAAAATAATAAATAAAAAAATCACAAGGACTAACAATTGAATATACAGAAACAAAAGTATATATTCTTTTTTATTATATATATATATATATATATATATATATATATATATATATATATATATATATATATATATATATATACTCACATCGAAGGGTTGTGAGTTCGAGTCTCGGGCCGGCAGGAATTGTGGGTGGGGAGAGTGCATGTACAGTCTTTCCACCCTCAGTACCACGACTTAAGGTGCCCTTGAGCAAGGCATCGAACCCCCAACTGCTCCCAGGGCGCAGCAGCATAAATGCCTGCCCACTGCTCCGGGTGTGTGTTCACTGCTCTGTGTGTGTGCACTTCGGTGTGTATGTGCATTGAATGTCATGTCACTTTCACTGTCACTTATAATATATATATATATATATATATATATATATATATATATATATATATATATATATATATATATATATATATATATATATATAAGAATAACATAGAGAACCAGACTAGAAACTTATACTTATCACAAAGCAGTTTAGAAGGAGTATTGATAATGATAATAATCATCAGTAGGGAATTTAAGGAAATATATATTTGTTTCTTAGTAAATTAGGATATATACAGCTGTTAATTTCTGATATCCACATCTAACTGAAATTTCCTTTGCCTGCGTGAAAGTGGAATGACATATTCCCTAAAACCCTAAATAAATAAATAAATAAATGTAATTCATTCATTCATTCTTCATTCAATTAAGCAAGTGAGTAGGCCTAGTCTGCGTCCACCCCTCTGATTGGCCTCTCATGGTGCATTCCAGGAAGCTGCTCTCCTCGCTGAATTTAATCATCTGACGCGCGCGCTGTCTCCCCATTCTCGGGTGGAATGAGCCGCTCGAGCCGGTCGCCCGAGCAGCATCAGCAGCAGCATCGGTGGGACTGAAGCAGGTTGTTTGGGGACTGAATGTCTTACTGACTTCTGAGGGGTCTCGCAGCTGAGACGGAGGACGAGGACAGTGACGCTGTTAGGATGGCGTCAAACTTCAACGATATAGTGAAGCAGGGCTACGTGAGGATTCGGAGTAAGAAACTGGGGGTGAGTGTTATCAACATCCGCTGGACGTTACTGTGTGATCAGTTATTTTGGGGCATCTGTATTTAAAAGGGCTTTAGTGAGCGCGCGCTGATCAAAAACATGCCATCAACGTGCACGAGCAACTCCAACTACTTTTGGTTTGGTTTTATTATTAATGGCCAGTTATTTATTTATTTATTTTAGCTACTGTATACAGTATGTTCTGTTCAGTATATACCTTAAAGCCTGGTGTGATGTAATCCATATGACAAGAAGATAATTATTTAACAATGATAATAATTGCTTTGGCTTATTGCTTGTGCTTTGAGCAAATGTGGGTTATTTAAAATTTGTTTTTAACATAAACAGAGTAATTGCTTTAGGCAATGTTATTTATTTATTTATTTATTTAACTATGTTTTTATTATAAAAGTTGTAATGGACTTTAATGTCTGTTATGTAGATTGTTTATTACATTTGAAAAGGTTAATCAAGAATCTGCTGTCTTAGTTTTTTTTTTGTTTTTTTTGGCTGTATGAGAGACACATTAGTCAAGTCTACAGATGCAGCATCATCTGTTTATTCTCCCCTGATTCTGCAGCTGTGAATAGAGTGAGTACTGTAGGTCATCAGGTCTGTGTGATACAGCAGGTGAATATGTTTTTTTTTTTTTTTTTTGAGTGACATTTGTTTTAGAGAAATGCCTCTTATTGTAGCAATGCAATGTTCATTTTTATATGTATACATTATACACGATATGCAAAACAAATAAATAGTTATAAGAAATACACTTTTATTATTTTGATTTACTTTGATATAAATAAAAAATTATAAAATATATAGAAATTCCTAATAAAATAAGTAAATAAAGTAAAATAAAATAAAAGTAAAATACAATATATAGATTTCTTAATTTGTATTTTTCTTTTAGTTATTTTACTAATGTCATATTAGTCTTAAATTTAAGACTTTTTTTTTTTTTAGCTATAAAATATAAATATAACAAAAAGTTCTAATCAATACTCAGTGTCTTAGGGATGTTTGTCTTTGCCCCTAGACAGTGGATATGATATTATCTAAATGTATTATTTGAAGTGCAGCTTCACATTGCTTGTTAATTTTTATTGTTAGATAAACTTACCGGCTGTATTTCATACAAACATTATCCTGTAAATATACAGAAGTGATCACATCTCATCGAAACAAAGATAAAGAAAACTGCACAGTGATGCCACATTTGTTCTTGAAGGCAGAGCATAGAATTACTATCTAAGAAATAAAACCAGTCTCATTATTTTTCCAATATATATGTGGCATCATGGTCGCATTTGCCATTAATTGAACAGAATGAATGTAAAAAAGAAAAACGTGTAAAAGCAGGTTAGTTAAGTTGCTTTGATATCCGTCTAAAACCCTGTAATGTGAATTTACAGATCAGTGCACCTGACATTAACTGACCTTCTCACATAGACGTAATGCCCTTTGAACCCACAGACTTCTGCTCCTTTGGCATTTTCCCATTCCCATTGTGTATAATTATAACCAAAACTTTAGAGATTACATAAATATTAGTATGAATGTTAATGGTAACCATTCAATCGAAACCGTAGAAATGTGATGTTTAAAATGTTTTACTCTGATTTAAAAAGCCTCTATTACTGGTCTTTTTCAGCCATTTGTATCATTTTGAGTGTAATCTGTTCATCTGATGAACTATGCAGATGAAACAGGCAGCTGCTCCTTTGAAGACTGCTTTAGAGGGAAGGACTACTTGTCTCATCAGTGCTGGCACAGTCTTTTTTTAGGGCAAGTATCATGTTTTGAACAGCAGGATCAGCTTAGGGTTTCCCTCTGATGTCTCTCTCTGTTCCTCTCGTTTTCCCTCTCCTCGCTTTCTCAATCTTTTAAGACCTAGACATGTAATGCAAATTAATAACTAAATGGGGAAAAATTACCACAAAAAGGGTAGGAAATATGGTTGTAAGTGTTCAATTATTATAATTTTTTCATCTTGCAATAAATGGTCAGTGAAAGCATATGCTTAACCTCGAGAAAATGTTGATCGCACAGCCACAGGAGGTTAATATTATATGATTTGTGTTATTTTCTGTTTATTTTATTCATCTAAATTGAGCTGTCACTCAGCAGAGATGATCTGGTTTGGGATCGGATCGTCTTCATTCTGGGCAGATTCGAGATAATGAGCTTCAAAGTTTTGCATTCCATATGGTGATAATAAGAAGTCTATTTCAGACATGGGTCCCAAAATGTACATAACTTAAAAAAAAAAAAAAAAAAAAAAAAAAAAAAACGTTGATAGGATATGTGAATCACTAAATTTGGATAAAAATGGCAGATGCAGCCTTATAATTCCAAGGTGACTAAATATTTATTTGATAATAGTTTTCATGCAATAACATTTGTAACAGGGATGAATGCTTGAGCCTGACAAATGCAGATGATTTTACTACTTGACTGTTTTTTTTTTGGTAAATGAATTACTAACATTTAAAAGTTTGTGATTGGTAAGATGTTTTAACGTGTTTGGAAGAAGTCTCTTATGTCACCAAGCTTGCATTTATTTGATCTTGGGATAAATAAAAATAAAACAGCAATATTGTGAAATAATAATGTTACATTTCAAAATCTGTTTGAATGTATTCTGAATGATACAAATCTGAATTTACAGCATCATTACTCTAGTCTTTAATGCCACATGATCTTTCAGAAATCATTCTAATATGCTGATTTGGTGCTGAAGTCAGAGTTGAAAAAAGTCATGCTGCTTTATATTTTTATGGAATTTGTGATACTTTTTAAAGGATTTTTTTTGTTGATGACGGGAAAGCTCAAAAGAACAGAATTTATTTGAAATAGAAACATATTGTCTTTTCTGTCACTTTTGACCAATTTAATGTAACATTGCTCAACAAAACATTCTTTTCTTTCAAAACAAAAAATCTTTCTGTCCCTTTTAGGTGGGACTGGTCAAAATCATTATTTTAAATGGTCGATAGAAATGTTTAATGTGTTCAAAACTAGTTATTTTTCATGTTTGGTTCATTTTATCATATATATAACAATTAAACATACCTAATTGTTCTCACAACAGAATTATATGACTTGTGCTTATAATGGTTTACAAATGATTGAACTGTACCATATTTAGGGAAAGTGCAGTTTACGCCAAGCAGTAGTCTGAACAGTAGACACTGGATGGTATCGCTTTACATATAATCAGGACATATTCCATGTAAACACTGTCCATACTAAAACGCCCTTTAACCGTGGATAAATTCCCATGTCATCTGTTTATGTCATCTTTGTTGTCCCAGACAGTCACTGGTAAGGACACTTACAAAAAGTTTTCTAATGCATTGTGAATCCATAGAAAATCATCCAGGCTTACCCTGGAGCGGACGACTTAAAGCGGCCTTTCATCTCAACACTTTCAGCGGAGCTGTAATCTTATTTAAGCTGTTGTTGCAAGCCAGTGCTTGACCCATATATGAGAATTGCGTTTTGTCATCTGTCTTTATGTACAGACAGTTTAGTAATGCCAGCGATTAATGTTTGACTGAGATCTTCCTACATGAGGTTTTGGACAATGAAAGTGTCTAGCAGAAAGTTTCTAGTAAAGCTCATCTGATGTTAAAACATGTCATGTCAAACAGCTGGCAACTTGAAATTTGATATACACTGTAGTTTTAGGTAAATAAGAAAATTACTTGCAATTACTTTTTAATTATTATTTTTTTACATTTACTAGTAAATGTGTAGATCACTGTAATCACTATAGACATTTTCTTTTTAGTTAAAAGGGGAATAAAATATGTGTGTGTGTGTGTGTACAGTATGTATATATATATTAGACAATGCATTAAAAAAAAAAAAAAAAAAAAAACGCTGTAAATGTCACATCAGTGTCCCAAATTTACTTATTTGATTTGTGACCTAACAATAATGCGGAATATAATTTTTTTAAATGTTGAAATTATTTTAATATGTTCAGAATCCATAAATTGTGTATATTTTAATGTAAATTTATTAGAAATCTTTTATATATATAAAAAAAACAATTCATCATTGAAATTATAAAAAAAAAATATTTATAAAAAAATAAAAAAAAACATAATTGTCACTGATTTACTAAGAAATAACGAAACATATAAAATATTACACTATTTGTTTCAGTGTAGGGAAAAATAAAAATAATAAAAATAATTGTAAAAGTTTTAATTTTTATTTTTATTTTTTTTTAGAGTATAGCACTATAAAATAGTGTTTATTTCCAGGTTTAAATGAGATTTTGGAATCAGGTTTTCTCAGACTTTTGGACCCCACTGAAAGTGTCCAAATTTAATTAGAAAACTGTATTTTCTATATATAACATGCTTATAAAGACTTATACTATACTTTAAACCTACATTTTGCCTACACCTATATATATATATATATATATATATATATATATATATATATATATATATATATATAAAATACTGCTATATGCTAAACCTTATGTGCACATCAATTATTTATGAGCATATGAGGTGTGGATAATGATTATGTGACAGTAGTTTTGGATAATTCGCTGTATAGTATCTCTTGTGTGCACACAGCTATGTTACACGTTACTGTGTCGTATTTATACTCCGTTTTCATGTTCATGCTAATAGTGTTTATCCAGCTTTCATCAGACTGATTCAAACAAAGAGTGGAAGACGAATTGGAGGCTCTTATTAGGGCTGATGAATTGCCCCCCACAGCAGCAGAAGAGGCAAATGTTATTATTCAGAGTGAATAATGCTGCACTGTTGTGCCATTTCTCTCGCAGATAAATCTCCTCTCAGTCTTCACACCAACATTTCACATCATCGATCCCTGCTGTTTTTAATTACAAAACACACTTTTGTTTTGATCAGGAGCAAACATTACTATTAGCTGTCACGGATGTGTGTGACTAATTGTGTAGATTCTTCGGTGTTGAGTGAGTCAGAGCTTTTTATCTATGTTATGTTCTCATTCACTCAATTTATCAGACTTTGGAAGCCTTTTGTATCACAAGTTATTTGTGTGTATTGTATACTGTTTTAAATAATCTTGACAGGACGAGAGGGCAAAAGTGAGAGAAAGCTTTGCAATCTCCTGCTGATGACAGGCAAAAGTCTTTCTCTCAAGGACATTTAAGAGCTGCCATTTAGCTAGTCATCAGGCTGGAAAGTCAAATTGCACATGTTGAATCTGAAAAGAGCTCTTCATCTTTGATTTGAACCATCCACAACTTCTGAAGCTGAGTGCAGACTGCTAGACTGAAGCTTATCACCTTTTTGTCTTATAAAGGAAGAGTTAAGATTCTGTCAATATTCACTCACCCTCATGCCATTTCAAACCCTTTTTTTTCTTTTGTAAAAAAAATCAAAAAAGGATTTTTTGAAGATTATCCTGGTCATTTTTTTCAGTATAATGAAAGTGAATGAAAACTACGTATGTCAAGCTCCAAAATTACAACAAATGCTCCAACTTTAAAGTAAAACTTCTCAAGTCTTCAGTTAGGTCCATATATATTTGTACATTGACACAATTTTCTTAGTTTTGCCACCAGAATAGAATAAAAAAATTAAACAATCAAGATGAAACTGAATTCAAAGGGTTGAACATAAATATAACAAAATGCTTAAGGATTAAATTTTTATACATAGTCCCTTCATTTTCAGGGGCTCAAATGTAATTGGTCAAAAAATATAAACATAAAAAAAAATGTTTTTGTTATTTTTTATATATTTTTTGAGAATCCTTAAAACTTGTAAAAGCTTTGTTCGTCTTCACAACACAATTTATGATATTATGGATGAAAACCGGGAGGCTTGTGACTGTCCCACAGACTGCCAAGTCACTTACACTGTCAAGGTCCAGAAAACTATGAAAGACATCATCAGAATAGTTCAACCTCTAAATCTAAATTGCTCTATTCTTTTTTCTTTTTATTTATTATATTATTTAAAAGCCCTTGCTACGTGTACTGAGTTTATGTTTGTATGTGATTGTGTGTATACACACACACACACACATGCACACACGCACACACACACACACACACACATGTTTGTTTTTGTGAAAAGTGGGGACATCCCATAGGCGTAATGGTTTTTATAATGTAGAAACTGTATAATTCTATCACCCTTCACCAACCCTACCCCTAAACCTCACAGGAAACTTTGTGCATTTTTACTTTCTCAAAAAAAACTCATTCTGTATGATTTATAAGCGTTTTGAAAAATGGCGACATGGGTTATGTCCTCATAAGTCACCCTCTCCTTGTAATACCTGTGTCATACCCATGTCATTATACAAAGTTGTGCCCTGATATGTCACAAAAACATGCCCACACACACACACATACACACACACACACACACACACACACACACACACTATATAAGATATGATAGTCTATATAGTAATTTTAGATATCTTAGATATCCAATCTCACTACATTTATATTTTTCTAAATATATTGTAAAATATGTTTGGCTTATACCCAAAATTTATTGTAATATTGGCAACCTACTTTCTTGCCCCTTGAAGTTCATAATATACTTTAGCATTTGAATGTAAAAAAAAAAAAAAAAAAAATTCAATTGGAATTTCAATTTTGGCCAGAAAAACTGTGCAATACTTTTCTACAAGTAGTCTGGATAACTTTTACTTTTTATTGCACCCTTTTGTACCCTTTAGTAGGGCTGTGCAACAAAATCGAATGTGATTTTCATGCGCATCTCATCAGTAAAGATGCTCCTGTAATTAGAAGTATATCTCCAGCACGTGCATTCAGAACAGGGTTGCCAGGTTTTCACAACAAATCATGCTCAGTTGCTTCTTAAAACTGGTCCAAACTAGCCCAATCGCGTTTCCAGGAGGTTGCCCGAAAAAAAAAAATTGCTTCCCAGGGTTAAAATATACATTTTTTGGAAGGGTTGCGCTGGTAAAATTCGCATTTTAGGGGTTAAATATCATGTTATTTGTATTGGGGTTGATTCAAACCGCGTTCATGAAGAACAATCGCAGACTTGGCAACACTGGTTCAGGTGGAGCGGCATCACTACACAGAGCCGTAGTCTACCGACAACTAACACAAAATAGTTTTCAAAATCGACAAAGAATCGCCTAGGATTCAAAATCGATAACATCAATTTTGTGTAGATTCTCAGTGAATTAAGGCTCTGTGGTAGTAAATGCCAACCGGTGTTGCCAAGTCTGTGGTTGTTTTTCATGTCCGCGGGTCAAAGCGACCACAATACAAATAACGTGATATTTAGCCCCTAAAATGCGAATTTTACCAATGCAACCCTGCTAAAAAACGTTTATTTTAACCCCGGGAAGCAATTTTTTTTTATCGGGGAACCTTCTGGAAGTGCGATTGGACTAGTTTTGGACTAGTTTTGAGAAGCAACTGGGCAGGATTTGTTACGAAAACCTGGCAACCCTGATCTGAACGCACGTGCTGGAGATACTTCTAATTACAGGAGCGTCTTTACTGATGAGATGTGCATGAAAATCGCAATGTTTTTTTGCACAGCCCTACCCTTAGTCTTCTGGATTTCGAATTCACTTGAAGAGTTTAAGTTAAAAAGCTTAAATAATTTAAGCGAATAAGTTTGCGTCTCCCTTTTTATTAATGTTCCCCACTCCGCAAGCTTTCAATATCAGAATTTACCAGTCTTATCGTTTTTTTCCTCACCTGAGTGCTATATTATATATTCTCAGAAAATATTTCAGGAGAGAGATGATAAAATAGCCAAGGCTTACTTAATGAATAGCATAGCCTGTGATACAAAGTTCCAGTCTTCAGAGAAATTTTCACCTCTGAATGAATGTACCATAGGTCCATTTACTCAGCCGCTGTTTCTTCTTATCATATGGCACACATTAATCATATCTGAGGCTCCTGAGTCTTGCTCATCTCTACTCATTTTGCTGTCTAGTGTCTCTGAGCACAATACAGTATGTGCTTCAGGCTAAAGCACCCAGTCTGGCCAGCTCAGCTCAAGTACGGCCCATTGAACACACTTTTGGGGTTTTGTTTTCCGCAGGGCAATGTTATTTCACTCTTCTATCACTTTCTTTCCCACATCTAAGTTTCCTTTTTTTCTCCCTCTCTCTCAAGCTGAGAAAGTTCTTGATGCTTCAGGCCTCTGAGAATTTGTTATGTGGACATGCTATCTGCTTTTCTCTGCCAGAAGCGAAAATAGTTTTTCATGCAACTTTGTACCCACAGATAAACCACAATCCATAGTATAGCGAGACTTTATTCTTTTTCTTATAATTTCTTAGACCGTGTAGTTATGTGTGCAGTTATGACCCCATTATAAGGAGACCATGTGCCTCTGGGATGTTTCAAAGTTTATTTAATATGTCTCTGTTTTGCAAGATAAAATGTAGAAGACTAATAACAATTTTATTTATTTTTTTTAGTCATTGTGACAAATGTTTTTTCGCATTGGCATGTCATATTCGTTATTTTTATGAATATGGTTTTTCATTCTAGCATTTATGTTTGATACTAAATCTCCAAAGCTTGTGTCCAAAAAAAGAATTCCTTTTTCTCCACTTGCAAGCCACAATATGCATCACGCTGAAAAGCAGTGAACCTTATTACGATAAAGTTGAGAAGTATGCCTGGTTGATTTACAAAGCTTTATTTGACCTTCATTTCTTTCTGGGACTCTTTCTACATGTTGCATTGTTGTGCCTGTAGTTGGCCGCAAGTGACTGTCTTTATGAGAGTCATTTAATCATTCAATCATCTGTTTTATTCAAAAATGTCATCAGGGATGAAACAAGTGAGTGATTCATTGAATTGTTCAGTCCCTGATACAGTGAAAAAATATAAAATGTATATCATCTTCATTTGTTTTTGTTTCTCATAAAAAATTACATTAAAATAAAACAACCTTATTAACTACAGAAGACTGATACTGTTAGTATCTTGCTCTAAGTGCAAAACTCAGTTCATCAAAGTGTAGTTTAGCTGACTGTGTGTGTACGTGGGAGTTTTCATGCTCTGTTTTAATTGGAGAGCCACTCACTAAGCACCTGATCCCTGCAGTAAGTTATGCGAACAGCTTTTAACGAATCTATAATTCTGTCAGCCTTCAGTTTGAAATTTCTTTACAGCTAACCTAAAGATTAGTAGAAGTCCAAATCATCTATGAAGTGTTGTCCGGCCATTCGTATACTTAATGGTTGCCCATTCTGCTTTGTCTATCTGCCAGAATGATGAACAGTTCCTCACACATGTGAGCGACCATAGGCATTATGTTGAGAAATAGCAGTCATCCTAGCATTTTTGATGAATATAAAGTGCTTTATTGCACAGTAGAATGGATTCTGCTTTTTATTAGGCACAATTTCCATTTTGGCAAAAAAAAAATTCCATAGAAATGTATTGGCAATGGTAGGAGATGCAAGGTAGACAAATGGCCTGGACAGTAAAGACAACATGTTATTTATGGGAACATTGCCTGGAACAAAATTATATGTCATGAATATGGTGAAATATATTATCTGTAATGGAGATTCACATAAGATTGTGAATTTGTAGGCTATTGTGGTTCTTCTTGATAAAAGCTCCCTTTCAGGTCTGCATGACCTTTTAGGTGCAAATGTCTGACCGCAGACCTACATTCATGACAATTGAATGATTGCAGAGAATGATCTCCTTTATTCATCCACTGTTTTGATTGCAGAATGTTTCTATGGACTATTTGCTTTGATTTCCTTTTGAAACCACACTGTTCTGCATGGGTTATCCTGAATCATAGATCAAATTATTTTTTTCAGAGAAAAGCAAGTATGAAAATAAGCATGTAATGACACAGAATAGCTATTTTCTGTGTGCACTGGTGCATTTAAGTGCTTCAGGTCTCCACTAATCTGTGTCACATAGGTTTCATACTAGATTTATACTCTTAGATAAATTAATATATATATATATATATATATATATATATATATATATATATATATATATATATATATATATATAGACATGCACCTGAATTTCTGAAAGGACCTCTGTGATTTCTTGGAACAGTCTTCAAATAATATCCCTGAATTAATCCCAGTTGTTTATCAATGCAGGTGCTTAAGTGCACGTGCTTAGCTTTGGTGATTAGTCCAAAAATAGCAAACCAACAGTGTCCCAAAACTCAACTTCATTATTCTCACTGATCCAGTTGTCATGTGGGAGATGGTTGTCACGGTGGCATGAAGGTAAACAAGTTAAAGTGACAGAAAATCAAAGCATCCTTGAGTTTCTCAACCATGTGTCTACATAAGATAGAGCTTTGCTCATGAATAACTTACAGAGCCTTTGAAAATACAATCAGACCCTAAACCAATTTTCTTATTTTGCTGAATTACAAACCTTCACTTTATTGAATTATAATCAAAACACCACCTCGAAAATGACTTGTTTATAGTATTTTTATGTAAGAAAACAGCCTCAACAAAATTCATTCAGTTTCATGTCGGGATGTGCAAAACAATATAACTCACCTAGTTGTTTGACTGAATGACTAGTTGACTGAATAATTTGTCTTAAGGACAGGGTGGAAAACCTGGAAATATCAATTGAGAATTTCCAGATCTGAAAAAAAAAAAAAAAAAAAAAAATGATAGAGTCCCAAGTGTTCTGTAAGCCAATAACTACTCTCATTTTATTTTTGCTTGTGTACTATTCGTGCTTATACCATGGTCTGTCTGAATTCTCAGATCTGATTGGCTAGAAAGTGTGCATTAAAGCCCTTTAATGCACAAGCATTTCCACTCAGTTCAACGTTCACCAATCACCATTCTCTAATAATGGCCAACTTTTATTGAGGCGCACACACACACACACACACACACACACACACATCACTCACACACAGATATCAGAGATAAAGCAGCACACACACAGAAAACAGATTTTGTGCTGCCACACAACATATATAAATAAAATAACTTAAGTTCCCCTTCAGGAACTCGACAATTTTCATAGTCATGAAAATAAAGAAAACTCTTTGAATGCGAAGGTGTGTCCAAACTTTTGGTCTGTACTGTATATATATATATATATTTGATAATATATCACAATATTACATTTTTTTCTGTATTTTTGATCAAATAAATGCAGGCTTGATGAGCAGAAGAAACTTCTTTCAAAAAAATTAAAAATAGTAATGTTTCCAAACTTTTGGTCTGTACTGTACATTTCTTAAATATACAGATGTATGTGTGTCTATTTATATATTAATATACACAGTATACACACACACACACACACACACACACACACATATATATATATATATATATACATATATGCAAGCACAGCGGTGCAAATTTTATTTCATCCTCTTAAAATATATATATAAAAAAAAAAAAAAAAATATATATATATATATATACTGTACATGTAAGATAACCATTATTTGATCATTGTGATCCAACTCCTACATTATTATTTTTCTAACTAAATCTTTCAGATGTTGCAAGTGGTTCATTATTATGCATTCTGTCAAAGTCAGGCATGCTTACATGTGTTTAATTTCTTTTGGAGAAATGGCTTCATTTGATTTCGCCCTGCCAGTACTATGCAGAGTGCTTGATATGGTTGATGACTGCACCTTTACTTCCTCCTCGGCTACTGAACTCTTTAGTTCCTTCAAAGAGATTGTTGGTCTCTCTTTGGCATCTCTCACAAATCTCCTTCTTGTTCAGTTGGAGGGCTTTGACGGATGACCTTTTCTAGACGGTTTCTGGGTGGTTTGCTGTAGCTTCCAGTTGACAATTGACAATACAACCAACTGTACTCACTGGCATTGAATCTTTGTACTCTAACTCGCCTTGATGAACAATCACTAAGTCAGATCTTTGATTGTTGGAGACAGATCCCGAAACCGATTATTTCACAAAATCTAGGCTCAACAGAGCGGAAGATTATCAGTGAGTAATAACTTGAATATTGGCCTGTTTGTCATTGTATGGTTATTGGGTCATAAAGACCATGATGTTTTCATCTTTTTTGAAGCTACAGGTCACATTTTTAATTGCATGATAAACATATTATATTAATAAAATTCTTGTTTTTGGAAAAAAGTAATTCAAATGGGTTTTG
Source organism: Carassius auratus (assembly GCF_003368295.1). Classification (NCBI taxonomy): domain Eukaryota; kingdom Metazoa; phylum Chordata; class Actinopteri; order Cypriniformes; family Cyprinidae; genus Carassius; species Carassius auratus. The sequence continues at coordinate 5,147,620 of NC_039291.1, read as the reverse complement.
AAAGACATGAGGGTAATTAACATAATATTTGGAGGTAAGGGGGGGCTATACACTACCATTCAAAAGATTGGGGTCAGTAAGATTTTCTTTCTTTTTATGTACTTTTATTCATTAAATATGTATTACAATTATTACAAAAATGACAGTAAGACATGAATAGTGTAACAAAATATTTCGGCCCCACTTTATATTAGGTGGTCTTAACTACTATGTACTTACATAAAAAATAAGTACAGTGTACTTACTGTGTTCATATTGTATTGTAAAACACCTTTGCTGCTATTGAGGTGGGATGGGGTAAGGTTAGGGAGAGGGTTGGAGGTATGGGTAAGTTTAAGGGTGGGTTAAGGTGTAAAGTATGGGTCAACAGTGTAATTATAAATGTAATTACAGAAATTAAATACAGATGGGCCGGGACTCGATTAAAAAAATTAATCTAATTAATTAGAGGCTTTGTAATTAATTAATCGAAATTAATCGCATTTTAATCGCATATAAATATTTGACCTGAAAACAGTGAGAAGTAATTTTTTTCACACGGATTTATAGTATACCATTGAATAATGACTTAATACATAAGCTTAAGCAACAAAATATTGTTTATTTTTGTTCAACCAAGTCTAGCAGACCAGTGCAATTTTTGCCATGAAGTATAGCAATAGCATATTTAGAAACAATTTAGAAATAGTACATTTCAGAAATTCAGGAAGCTTATAGGTGCTGGAACCTTCTGTAAAGTGTTTTTTTTTTTTTTTTTTTTTTTAAGTAAAACACAATACTGTCAATGACATTCAGAACATTGGAAACACTGACTATTAGAAAACATCTCTCTGTTGCTTCAGAGGCCTTAACATACTAAGTCCAACACTCAATAACCTCGGCCAAAACAATAAAGAGTTCAACATAAACTGTTGCACCAACAAAATAATATATAGTTCAACATAAAGTGTAAAGTCCACGCTAGCTGCTATATGCTTTGCGTTGAGGTGATACTTGAGGCTCGATGTGCTGCTGCGGTGATATGCGAACGCTAGTTGGAGCTCCAGTATAATCGGTCCGCAGAAACTCATCCAGTGAGAAACGTTCCGCGGTGCAAAAATAAGTTATAAAAAATGCGGGATTTTTTTCTGTAATTAATTAATCTTAGTTAACGCGTTATTTTTTGTGTAATTAATTAATCTCAATTAACGCGTTAAAGTCCCGGCCCTAGTAAAAACATGTATGTACACAATAAGTACATTGTACTAAATTAATAATTAAAATGTAAGTACATAGTAGTTAAGGCCACTTAATATAAAGTGGGTCCAATATTTCTATATAAAATGCTATATAAAATATATTTATAATTAAAATAAATGTTGTTCTTTAGAACTTTATATTCATCAGAAAATCCTAAGATTATTATTTATTCATTTATTTAATAAAATAAATGCAACCTTGGGGAGCAGAAGGGACAAAAACAACAACATCTGAATGGTAGTGTGCAAGAACTAAACATGTTAGTATTTTCTGAATAAAAACTTCTGACCTTAATATTTAATTACTGTAGATTTTAACATTTGCAAATGGAGGTTTTTAGTATCTGAACTATCTCTCCTGCCACTGCTTCACTTTAAGATGCGGAAGCTTGACCTACATATTGTTTCAACATTATTTTGCAGCTATTTTGGTATTGTACTAGTAGTATGTGCAGAATTCAGGCAGGCGGTTAGACCTGCTTCAAACCTGACAATTTGACTAATGTTCTTCACAAAGGTTAGAGTGACCTACATGCTCCATGTGGAGTTTTCTCTCTCCCCTCCTCTTTCTCCTTGCACCTAAATGAAACGTTGCCTTAAGTTTTAGAATGCATAATAACAAGTGTTAATTATTCCAAATTTAAATTATGTGACCGACATAAGAAAAGACGTACCTTGACGTTGATAACCACAGCAGTCTGTCATTCTACAGAATAATTGTTGAAAGTATATATGAACTGTATTACCGAACTTTCTATTCCTGATACCAAACAGGGATGTGGTGGCTCTGATAACCCAAATGTTTGTGATTCATCAGCACCTGCTGAATGTCACCTGAATTTCATTTCCTCCCGCAGCTCTCAGATCTGTTGGCCGCAGTAACAGGGAAAGCGGCATGGGTGCTCTGCTGGACCAAATTTGGGCAAGAGAAATAAGTAAATAGAGTGTTATGCTAATGCTGTAAGCCAAGAATGTCTCTCTCTGCCCCTCCTGCGCTATACTGGACACAGGTTCTTGCTGGCAGTGTTATCATCATGCAGTTCTTTGAAAGGCTAGGCTTCGGATAAGCCCTATGCTGACACAGCTTGACCTTGTTGGGTTGTGTGTATGTGCGTCTCTTTGATTTATGAAAGTGTGTGGATCTGTGTGTGTGTGTGTCAGCAGTGTTTTCTCCTATAGGAGGTAGAGAAGGCAATGCTGCTCAAAAATACAATTCAGATAAAGTAAAGGCGGGCGTACTCGGTGCGATTTTTGCTGTCGTACGAGTCGCATGCATTTTTTTCCAATTGTGTGGAAATTGTGTATGCTCGTCTGGTCGCGGCTCGTATCATGTGCGAGGAATTAGTAGAATGCTTTACGAGCACTTCCAGACCTCCGGATCATTTTTAACATGTCTAAAAAGTTTGTGAGCTATCGGTTTGAACCGATACACACACTCTCACACACACACACACACACACACACACACACATGCATATGTAGTTTACGGGGACTCTCCATAGACGTAACGGTTTTCTATACTGTACAAACTGTATATTATATCCCCATACACTACCTTTATCCATCATGGGAAAATGGATGTTTAAAATGTAAATTAAACACCGTAAGCCATTATGAGGGCACAGGAAGCGTCCTCATAAACCATGTTTGTAATTGTAATAAAACCACATTGTAATACCCATGTCATTATATACATTTGTCCCCATAACCATAATACACACACACACACACACACACACACACACACACACACTCACAGTTGGGTGACCAGACATCCCGGTTTCCTCTTGCTGTAAAAGTACCTGTGTAGGAAACAGTCAAGGCTCATACCAATATTTTATATGCAGTTATGAGGGAGGGAGAGTAGTTATTAACTCTACGATTGCTTCAGAAATAGGCAGGTAGTAAAATCGTGTCGTATATCACCTCGTCCGTACAATTTCAAATAAACTCTCTCGTGATGTGTGCGTGGACATACGATCTTCCGACCATCAGAATTAGCACCGTGTATGCTCCCCGCCTTAATAGAAAGTAATTATAATAATAAAAAAAACTATAATAAAAAATATAATTAGTATTATATAATTAATAACAGTTAAATTAATCAGAGAAAATGGATGCAACAAAAACCTTGTTCAAAAACTTGGTCAAAGTACTAACATTTCTAAAGCTGAAACTGGAAAATAAAAAAATAAAATAATGAAAAAAATCAATAATTAAATATTAACTTTATTAGATAAAAAAAAACTAATAAACATGACAAAAAGCACACAACAAAATGACTAAACCTACTGTAAAATTAAAAACAATGCAAAATAACACTGGATTAGGTTAACTTAGTTGGTTAGTTGCAAATTGTAAACTGCAAACTCAAATCGAATGTTATAATTATTCTAACATTAATAATATCCAAGAACAGTTATGTAATTCGGTTTTTAAGTGATGACGTAAGAAGCGTTGTTTCTGGGTCCAAGCTTCAACTCGCTTCACTTGAGAATACGACCTCAGCAGCCGTTTATGAGCACTGTTTATTCATATTAATAATTTAAGATAAACACTTTCAAACTTACGGTATACACTACAGTCTCCGTGCTCACAGCGTCCCAAACACAAAAAAAATTTCTATTTTTTTTTTTATATTTATATTTTCATTGTCTGGCTATCTGGGACTTCGGTATGTAGTTAAATGTTACAATTATAACTTTTTCGCTAGTATTCTATAACATTGTGAGTTTATATTAGCACCTTTTGTTGTTTTCTCGTTGTAACTGATAGAGCGTTTGGACACGGAAGCGCTGCTACGTGACGTCAGACTTAACAAGCGAATGGTAACAACAACAACAACAACAAAAACTACAACACAAATGTTTCTTTAATGCTTTGGTTGCTTGGACTTTTATAGTATAGATTATTTGCTTGTTAATAATGTAAGGTAAATGATTTTCCATTTTCCAAGCCTTTAACCTGGAATTTACATTGGACTAAAAAAAAGTCCAGAGAGGGGACTCCTCAATTCACTAGCTGATCACACACCACTAGTGTGTGTGTGTGTGTGTGTGTGTGTGTGTCACTTTGATGTATGCCATTAATTCCATATTACATTTCTGGACTTGGGTGGGAGCCCATGGATATTTTATTAAAGAGCATCAGTGCATGGGAAATGAGCCGGCGCTATACTGTGATTACTGGGGCAACGGTGTGTTTCACTTTCGGAATGCCCCAGATAGTGTAATCTATGATTAACTGGGGAGAAGTTTCACTTTGCTAGGAGCAGTTGTTGTCACAGAGCAAATTAATAAATTAAAAGATGCCTACACCTGAGACACATCTGCCTGGAGTCAGAGTGGAATCTAAACCTGACAGTTAGCCTGACCCAGTTTCTGTCACCCGTTGATCGTGTTAATTCGATTCCAGGTGTGTCTCGTTCCTCCCTGATTATCCTGTTTAAAAAGCCCCAGTTCATTCAGTTAGTGTTTGTCGGTTTTACTCGTTACATTGATGTGTTTCCTGCTGTCTCCCATCTTGATGTACCCAGTGTTCCGTGGATTAAAAGCCTGTTTTGTGCACTCATGTCTCCAGCGTGCTTCATAGTAGCCAAGTGTGACAAAGTTGCGCACAGTACTTCTAAGCTATTTAAAAGCAAAGCAAAGCAAGGAAAAGAAGGAACATTCAAACAAACTGAAAATGAACAATTGATTTACGACCAATTGACACTTTTTGAAAAGCGAGGTAACAGGTGGGAAGATTTCCTCATTGTCACAACCCTAGAACAGGCTAATTGTCAGGCTAAACTGAGCTCCTCTTACACTGACGAATATGAATGCATTGATATTACCACTAACTCTCTCACATAGGCTACAATTAGTCGACTTTATAAGTCCAAATATAAAAGTATACAGAAAATGCAACTTAATCAAATAAATAAAAAATAGGCTACAACCAACTATATTTAATGTATTGTGCCCGAAATGTACTAATTTTTTTTTAAATATATGAAAACATTTGAACATTGTTAATTTTAACTTCTTATATTTCCCTTTAAAGCATTAAAGCATGTAAAGTAAATTCTGATAATTGTTTCTGAATGCATTATAAATGTTACAAATGTACTGCTGCAACACAGTACAAAGACTGAACTATGTAGTACTGAATAGTGGAGTTAGACCCGTAAACAGTTTTTCACCAATTCTGTGTTCAGGATTTTGTGGGGCGGTGCTAAAAAAGGGGTTCGATGAAGCATTGGAGCCCCCGAACCATGCCCCCTCCCCTAACACTCTAAGTAGAGCACATTTGCATCAGTTCACCCGCTCAATCGTGAGTTGTCAGTACCGTTAGTAACACAATAGAGCCCTTTTCACACTGCACGTTGGTCCCAGAAAATTTTTACCGGGTGTTTTGAAGGCAGATCAACATTTGCAAAAAAAAAAATAAATAAATAAAAATATGTGCAAACTGTAACGAAGCAGAGATCTGGTAGTTTCTCACAATATTTGCACTGAAACTGCGATCGTTCGCCAGCTTAAGCAAAAGTTAACATGTCTAAAGTTTTCGACTTGTACATTACATGTCAAATCCTCATGTCACGTGTCATTACGGGACCTTTACAGGTTTTGTGTCAACGCACACACATATTACAGGAAATCACTGGCAGTGTGAATGAAACAAAATCTAACTATCCAGTTAAAATTGCCGGGACACATTATCCATGCACTGTAAACCCAGATAAGTTCTACTAACTCAAAAAATTTGAGGCAACTTATTGCCGCTATTTATTTTAAGTTTTTAAACTTAAATATCATTAGTAAGCATATAGCTAGTTATTGAGTAACTGTAAATTATAAATAAACATTCATTTAAATCAAAATATATATCTAGTGTTTTGATCATCTTTATTTTGGTTCAACTCAAAGTTTTGAGTACTGACAACTTCAATTGCTTCACTTAATTAAAATATCCCTCATATATATAAATCAAAATGTTTTATTTATCTAAACTTAATTTAAGTGTTATTCAATTAAATTATATAATTTATGTAACTTAAATTGTAGTAGTAATGTTACTTAAATAATTTGTGGCAACTGATCGCCTTGTTTTTTTTTTAAGTTTACTGTACTCAAATATCTACATTTTTTAACTTAACAGTACAAATTACAAATCTGAAATCATTCAACAAAGTAGAAAAATTTATTATAAAACATGAGACATTAAAACTGTTTTGTGCAACAAAAAGGCACACCAGGTCAAAGAAAATAAATTGTCTTATTACCTAAAGAATTAGGCATTATGTAAACAAAAATCGTGACAGTCCAAAAACAGTGACAACAATTCTTTGTAGCAAAAAAAAGCCACACCTGGTAAAAAAAAAATTTAAATTAAAAAATGTAATACTACCTTAACGAATACAAAACAGGATTAACACAGTAAAAAGCGGAGTGTCAATTCGACACTTGAAGTGCTGATTTTAACACTACTAAAGATCATATATGGTCCCAATCTTAAAAGTACACCGTAGTGTTGATTTTTTTTGTGTGTTAAAGCTGTGGTAGGGAACTTTTGGCGCTCTAGCGGTTAATAAACAGAACTGCTTGCGTCTTGCGGAAGAACATCGTAGCCGGAACTACTTCTCTCTGTTTATGTCTATGAAGAATCACAAAGGTACTGGGTTACTCCGCCGCGGTATCCCCGAAGCAATCTAAAATAGTCTGAATATAAACACTTATTATAGGTGCACCCTAGTGATTCAGGGCAAGCCAAAAACACGGTTTGGAAAATGGATTCATGGTGTACTCACTTATTATATACATTTTTCTACATTTTGAACACAAACAAAGTTACGGACCGCAGCTCTGATTAGTTATTTGTTACCGGGAGCGATGAAGTTTCTGCAAATGGCAATAGGACCACTGGGAGGAGCCAGAGGAGCTTGATTTTTTTCAAAAATTATCTCTCTCATATTCTACTGTCAGGACATAATGACAGGTTTAATAAATATGTAAAAAATATTTTTTTTACAAAAGTTCCCTACACCACCTTTAATATAGCACCTTTTAGTGTAGAAAAATTACAATCCAAGTGTTGTTTAAATTTTACACTCTGGGGTATTTAACACCCCTGTTGTTTTAAGTGTAATTAATAAAGTACTCTTTTCAGTGCAAAAAAAAAAAAAAAATGCTATTGTATGGTGTTCATGTACAAGATTAGACATAAAATCAAGAGTCAGTGATGTGATGATGGTGGAATCAATTAATGAATGAATGAATAAAAAAAAACAATTAATGACAACATCACTTTCAGGAACCATTCTGCTAAATTGATTGTGTAGACACACAGTGGCTCAGTTCACAACCTGGCATTAGCACACATCTTGGGTGACACATATGACCACACTCTTTTATTACAGGGTTAGTTAAAATGTTTTAATTTCATCAGTTTACTCAGCCAAGACTTTTGTTATCTTTGAAACAAAACTGAAGATATTTTAATAAAAAAAAAATAAAGTAATTTATGTGTATCATGTGGTTTAGTCCAATTTTTATGTTAATGTTCCCTGATCAATGTTTAAATGTGAAAAAAAAAAGTAATTCTGTTCATTGTAAAGTGATCGAGTCTCTTCAGAAAATTTGGACTAAACTAAACCGCTCGATTCATTTGGATTAGTTTTATGATCTCTTGATGAACTTCTTGAAGTATCAAAGTGGTAGTTGTGTAGACTGTCGATGGAAGGAAATGATCTCATTTAAAATCTTCAATTGTGTTTTGGAAATGAATGCAAGTCTTGCAGGTTTGGAATGAAAAAATGCTGCCTTGTCAACTAGTCAAAGTACTAAAATTACTAAACAGTGTAAAATGAAAACTTAATAAAAAAACAGAAAGGTGTCCCTTTCAGTGATTCCCCTGGGCGCTTCAACTAAAAGAGCAGATTTCCTAAAAGAGCAAATCACGGACGATCATGAAATCTTTTTAAAGACGTCGTTTTGTCTGCATCCTTCTGGATGCGGTCGTTTTCCTGTTCCTAGTGCTCTGGGAGATTTAAAGGTGACAGTGAGAGCTTCTCTGTTGTGCCATGCCCCACGGACCTCTTACCCCTTCTGCAGTGTTTGTCCTGTGCGGCTGCTGGGTGATTTTGCTGGGCTGTCTTATGGAAGTCCCAACGGGTCATTCAGTTTGCCCCCAGGGAATGGGCTATTGACCTCCGTGGATGAAGAATCGGCGGGGCTGCCCCCCTCGGGTGTTGTCGTCACTGCTGAATTGGACCCAGAGTTGACGGCCGTGCTTGCCCGGGCAGCTGTGAGCATCGATTGGTTCTCGGTATAGAGTGTGGCTCACAACCGCGTTCTGCTCTGATTCCTTTCTTTGGACTAGTCACGACGCAGTCTTGGTAAGGCGATGTCCACTTTGGTGGTCCAGTAGTGCCATTTCTGGTTCAGCCTGGCCTGTATGAGAGACGTTGACAAAGTGCACTTTCTCGATGCTCCCATATCCCAGGCTGTCCTATGTGGCGACACTGTCAGGGGCTGTGCCCAGCAGTTCCTGACAAAACAACAGTAGACTGAGGACATACAGCACATCTCACTCCGACGTGATATTTGCGGGCAGTATCTCAGTTTCTTCCCTTGTGCTGGGTAACAGGTAATTGGCGGGAAGGGCTTGCTGGGTGTCACGCTTGCTGTGCCATTCCCTCTAACAAGGGGATGCGAGCGCATTTCTTCTCCCAGAAGAGTTCCTCAGTTAGCATACCCTGGACGAGCATCCTCCAGCACCCTCGGCGGTCACACTTGGTGGAGCAGTCTGTCGCCAGACACAGTACTGGTGTTAGCATGCCCGGAGCTACGGTCAGCTCTTGTACTGGGCTAGGTGTCCATATGGCTTGATTCCCTATGGGTAATCCCATATGTGTATTTTTCCACGGTAAGGTTTCTCTCTTGGCAAACCTGTGTCTTACCTTGACAGACCTGTTCTGTCAATCTCTTCTGGCAGCTGTTCCATCTCTACTCTAAGGTAGAACCTGCCTCAGAGACCCTTTCCATATGTAGTACTGCCCCCTGGGTCAGTCCATATCAGTATCTCCACATGTCACCTCCCTACGGGTAGGATGTGATCTCCGTAGCAGCCTGTTCCTAGGCTCGCTTCCCCATTGTCTTGCCAAGCTGAAAGAACAAATAGGGAAAATTTGAAGCAATCTGTCACTGAAGGTTGAAATCCCTTCCACTAACTTTATGTGGGCGGAACAGCAGCGTGGCCTTCTCCAGCAGCGATGTACTCACCCTTTGGCCCCTTCGGTACCAAGGTCAGTGAATTTGCGCTGGGGCTTTGGGAAGTTTACTACCTTAAGCATAGCTTTTGTGACATGCCACATCTTGCCGACAATTGCAGCGCCACAGGGTTGTGACGAGGTTCAGGTTGTGGCGTTTTCCATAGGACCCCATATGTCGTTCGACATGACTCGTAGTGACCGACAGATAGGGAACTTCTCGGTTACGTACGTAACCCCCATTCCCTGATGGAGGGAACGGAGACGTTATGTCCCCATGCCACAACCTTGAACCGGTTGCTGTTGCCGGGACACGTTCTCGGCTCCCCAGTGTAAAACCTAATAAATGGATGCACCTGTCGACCTATTTATACCCGTTGGCACAGGGAGTGGCTCAGGTATGTTGAATCCACTAGCCAATTTTCATTGGCATTTTCTCTTGAACTCAGAGATGATTGGCCTCCCAAATGAGACCCCATATGTCGTTCAACAAAACGTTACGTACGTAACCGAGACATTCAGCCAGCTATGTCTGCTGTAGGATACTTAACAAGACGGACATTTTTACATAATTTTTGTGTGAATTTGTCCATTTAAACAATACTTCAGAGAGAGTTTATATTTGCACGCGTTCTGAGGCGCGGGTTTGCGCACTTTGGATGAGCCCATGCACAAATCTTATCACTGCGCGCAAGCTCGCGTCCTTTGGCTCTTAAATGTGTAAACTGACAAAGCTTAAATGAATTTAGTTTAAACACATATTAATGTGTGCTGTTCAGGTCTCATCTGTGCACGCCCGCTATCAGCACCGGGATGATGACGGAATAAATGACAGCTCATATTCCAGTAGTAATTCACATTGATCGAGAGTGAATTGTTTGTCGAGGTTTTGTTTTCTTTTTCTCATCGCTATTGTTTTAAAGTCTGGGAATCCAGAATGCGCATCCATCATCAGGAACATATATTAGTTGAAAACAGTTTGTTTTACGTGCTATTTATAACAAACCAGCAAACCATACAGATGCTTTGTCAGATTTAAAAGTTGAACCGCGGTCCCAGCGTGTGCCGACCGTGTGGGGCGAACCGAACGGTTCAGATTTTTTTCAGCGAACCGTGCCACCCCTAATATATATATTGGGCTTGGCCCAGAATGTTAATGTGAAGCCCTGATATCTCTAATGTTGCTTATTTGAGTGAAAAGCTCAGGCAAAAGCTTTATTAGAATGCAAACAGAAGTCTGGATGTGATTGCAGTAATGATGGCCTTATAGCAACGGCCCGTCTAGATAATAAATCAAATCAGAGCATCCTCTACAGCTCTGTCCCAAAACAGCTTGGCAATCATGTCAAAAGGAGCCCCCCTTTTTTTTTTGGTAACTGGTACTCAGTGTCAGGATATTCCCAAACAACATCACTGCTCATCAGTCTTGCAGCTTTATTCTTCATGTTTTCTCAAAATCAGCAGAAATTGCTGTGTGTGTGTGTGTGTTTAGCAATTCTCTTATAGCATTGCAGATGACCTATATTTTAGGTGGCTGTTAATTCACTTTCTATATAATTTTTGAGTTACAACATAAGTATATAGCATAAAGTTTATGTAATGTTTATGTACTTATGCAGTATTTATGAGATTGTGATCTTTGCAGTTATTATTAATAAAGGTGTGCATGTCTATTTTTTTGTATGTTTGTGTTACAGATGGTAATTTATGCATTATGAAACCTATTAAAATGGACAAAATACATACAATATATTTTGTATATATTGCAGTTATTATTAATAAAGGTGTGCATGTCTATTTTTTGTATATTTGTGTTACAGATGGTAATTTATGCATTATGAAACACAAATGTTTAAGGGATAGTTCACAAAAAATAAACATTTAATTAATTGATTAATTAAATTGCAACAAAGACATTTATAATTTTACATCAGATTTCTGTTCCAAAAAAAAAAAGCTTTTAGTTTTGAACTTTATATTCATCAAAGGATCTCAAAAAATGTATTAAAGTTTACACAAAAATATTAAGCAGCACAACTGTTTTCGACATTGAATATAATAAATGTTTCTTGAGCACCAAATCACTAAAATGAATTAGGATTATTTCTAAAAAATCATGTGGCACTGAAGATTGAAGTAATGAATGCTGAAAATTTACTCTTGCATTACAGGAATAAGTTACATTTTATATATTTATAATATATTTGTATATTTGAATTAAAAATTGTTTTTGTTGTTTCTGATCATGTAAATCATATATCATATATTCTGGTCATATAAAAAACTTTAAAGGAAACCATAAAAAAATCATACTGACCTCGTACATTTGAAAAATAGTGCAAAATAATCACAAAGCCCTAAAAATAATGCATTAGGTCTAGAAAGATGTACTGCAAATAAGTGATCTTAGAGCCCCATTTCTGTCATTTTCTGTAGACTTACTGTTTCTGGATATTGTTTTTCTTCATCTAGACTTGTCTGAAGGGAATCTTCTACAAATATTTGCTTTGAAAACTGATTATTATAATTTGTTTTCAAGTCACGCAGTAATGTGCAGTGTATTTAGTCCATGTATTCATTCTGTTTAGATTTGTTTGAGCATACAGTTCAGAACCATCTATGATCTGAGAAGCAAGTAATGGTAGTGTTGATACTCTTTGTCTTAGCCCTCCCTCAGTTTAGTGAGTATGATTGCAGTGTCTTATAAGTAATCAGATAACCTTCTCCGCAAGCAGCTGGTGGTTTGTGGATCACAGCAGACACAGATTTTATTAGAGACGTCAGACAGTGGAGGCTCCAAGGTGGCTCACATCATCTTGCTGGCACGTGAAAAGGTCAGCCATCTCTCTGACTGAGCTGCATTGTCTTTTGATCAGCCAATGTCATAAACACAGAAATTCCTGTGTGCTTTCAGGGTCATGGTAGCATTCATTTGCTTATGGGCTCAAATCTGAATTCTCTTGATTAATTTCATATTTTTATTTACATTTTACATACATGCATAACAGGTTTGATTCTTGAATCTTTTTGTGCACAGAACAGCACTATTTAAAAAAAAGTTGCATTCAAAACTAAATTTCTTAAGTTGCAAATAAAACTAAGATTTTTGGTGTATGATTATAAGAAATTACTATTTCACTCTTTCTACTTCAGTGCTTCACATTTAATTAAATGTGTTTCTTTTCCGAATTTACTAACAATCTCTATTAACAATAAGTGAAAACAGTTTGTACACCAAATTATTCTCTGTGTACACGAGTCATTATATGGCTCTATTTGGCCTCTATGAATTACTGTGAAGTAAGGCGTAGCCGTTATATACCGGTAGACAAGGTTAATCTGTAGACATGCGTCAAATTTTGGACTATCATCTCTGTCATGGTTAAACACACACATGATGTTGCTTTACTACGTAGTCTCAAAAATGTATTGTTTTCATGTGTTTTTAAGGTTTGCAGTTTAAAACAAGTGATTTTAAGCCGTTTAAACTAAGGGTGTACTCACACTAGCCAGTTTGAACCGTGCCCGGGTGCGTTTGACCACCAAAGCGCGGTTCGTTTGACTAGTGTGAGTGCTCCGAATCGTGCCCGGGCGCGGTTCGATTGGCCGGCCCTGGCCCGCTTGGAAGAGGTGGGCCAGGGCACGGTTCAGTTGGACTCGGGCGCGGTTCGCATGCAGTGTGAGCGCTAACCGTGCCGGAGCACGGAAAAGGACGCGTTGCGTCACGGTTTTGCAACGCTCCAAAACCAACATGGCAGGGAAAGGGTCGCTTTGGTCTACGGCAGAGGTGCAAAACGCATAAAAACTAAAAACTGCAAAGTCCTTGCTGCACTTCAGCTGGTACATTGCAAACATCCTCATACGAGCAGCGCGATTACGTGAAAATTTTCGTGCCACTAAGGCGACGCATCTGTTTAACAACAGGCTGTGAGAGGGCTGTGGACCAAACGACACAAAATTATCCACAAAGAAAACAGAGCGATGTACTCCATTGCGTTCAGAGAGCGCCGCTCTTCCTGTTTATCCCGAAACCGTCGCACCATAATGACGTAAGCGTGCTCCGGCATGAATGCTGAAATGCTATATGTGAGTGCAGGCCAGAGGGGGAGTGGGGAGGGGGGACAATCGTACTCGGGCCCGGTTCATGGTAACCGTGCCTAGTGTGAGTACACCCCAATTTTGCTATATACGTGTGCTTTTTGATGTGGAAACACATAAAATAGGTCTGAAGCTGCTAGGCCCTTCTTTGCCTGAGCTATAAAAAGGGAAAAATAACCCTAAACTCTGACAGAAAGAACCATTTCAGCATTAAAAGGGTTCTTCAGGATGCTATGTAAAGAATCTTTAAAGAACCATCTTTTTTTTTTTAAATGCAGGCCCTGCACAATATTTTGCGATCTTCAACAGTATCTTTATTGCTTGGTTGCTCGATCGATCCTATTTAGTTCCTGTCATGTTATTTCACTACTAATACGCGAATCAGTGAGTGGGGCTAAAGAATGAATGATTTTAGTCTTTAATAGTCTTTGATAGTCTTTAAATTAATCTATGGCTTTGAAAAAAAAACGATAAATGAATGATTCAGTGAATTAGATTAGAATCCCTTGTTTCTTGTATGAAATAATTGGTTCCCAGATAGCAAATGACATGTGGCCCAGTTCTGGCCCACATCTCCCATATTCTTCTGGCCCACATACCGCGCGGAATGATGGCGATGACTCAACCTGAGTCTGGCTGACATATGTCAGCCACAACTGAACCAGATCTGGGCCACATCTCAGAAATGGTGTGGGTGACATCTGGGCCAGATCTGTCCCAGTTTTGTCTGACAGAAGTCAGCCACAACCGTACCAGATCCATGCCACATCTCACAAATGGCATGGGCGACACCTGGCCCAGATGTCAACCACGCCATTTCTGATATGTGGCCCAGATCCGTCCCAGTTGTGGCTGACTTCTGGGTTAAATGGCCCATATTTACCCTTTCTAGACACAAAAGAATATGTAATTAATCCAGAATAAATAAAACACTCCTGTAGTCTAAACTGCTTTATTAAAATATAAAAATTAGACAAATAAATATACATACATGAATACAACTGCATGTATAGATATAAAACAAATTCATTTACATTATTACAAAATAAAAAATACAGATAAATATTTATAAATATAGTTAAATACACATTAACATTACATTTACATTTAGCAGACACTTTTATCCAAAGCAACTTACAAATGAGGACAATGGAAGCAAAATCAACAAAAGAGCAATGATATACAGGTGCTGGTCATATAATTAGAATATCATCAAAAAGTTGATTTATTTCACTAATTCCATTCAAAAAGTGAAACTTGTATATTATATTTATTCATTACACACAGACTGATATATTTCAAATGTTTATTTCTTTTAATTTTGACGTTTATAACTGACAGCTAAGGAAAATCCCAAATTCAGACGCGGCAGAGAGGAGTGAGTATGAGAAACATTCAGATACACAGGCTGATTCAGTCTTCTGAATTGGGAGTAGCGAACATGCATTATAAACTTCTTTCAAATTAGAATCTGTTGGGGAGATAAAATGTGCAAGATAACGTATATGTACTAATAAAAAAACATCAAACAAAAAACATCAAACAAATTTTTTTTTATCTTTTACTCTCCAGTACTGAAAGCAGAACTGATAAGGGAGCCCTTGATACTGTGACACAGCTCTTTCAAATTAACATTACCTTTTTTGCAGTTGCGGTAGTTTGTATGTCCATCTATAGTTGCCATCATCTAAGGTCTTTTGAGTACTGGTATCATCTGAAGTCCTCACAAGTCCTGCAAGTCCTGTGCTGTGCAGTTTCTAATAACCCTGGGATGGACATTTGCAGAAACAGGAAGGCAAAGGGAGAAAGATTAGCATAGCTGCTGTTCATATCATTTCAGGCAATGTGCACTTTTTACTATTTCATCAATGGAGTACATTGAGTACTATTTTTAATCTAGCAGGTTTAAACTGAAATAATTTTTCTAGATCCCTTAATAAACATATTATTTGTTGTCTGTTTTTGGGGAACAGACACAGTCTCTATAGAATGGACTACATATGCCAGAGTAACATTTAATACATTTTAATAAAATTTAACTGGGAGGAACATCATAACTGTAATTTACACAACCATTCAAGAGTTTGGGGTCTGTAAGATATTTTATGCCTTTATAAAAAATCTCTTATGCTCACCACGGCTCCATTTATTGAATCAAATTACAGTAAAATAGTAACACTGTGACTATTACAATTCAAAACAACTCTTTTCTATGTGAATATTATGTTAAAATGTCATTTATTCCTTTGATCAAAGCTGAATTTTCAGCATCATTACTCCAGTCTTCAGTGACACAGCTTCAGAAATCATTCTAATATGATGATTTACTGCTCAAGAAACATTTCTGATTATGATCAATGTTAAAATACAGACGTGCTGAATTTTTTTTGTTGGATTCGTTGTTACATAGACTCCAAACATTTGAATGTTAGTGTTACATGCATCAAACTGTTCAAAATCATCTGTTTCAAATAGTGTTCCTGTAGCTCAACTGGTAGAGCACTACGCTAGCAAGCAACAAGCGAAAGGTTCGTGGTTCGATTCCCCGGGAACACATGATATGTAAAAATTGATGATCCTGAATGCACTGTAAGTCGCTTTGGATAAAAGCGTATGCATAAATAAATGCAGGTCTTTTGAACTTTGTATTCATCTGTGAATCCTGAAAAATAAAATGCATCACGGTTTCCACAAAAAAAAAATGAAGCAGCAAAACTGTTTCAACGCTGATAATAAGTTTCTTGAGCAGCAAATCAGCATTTCTGAGGGATCCATGTGACACTGAAGACTGGAGGAATGATGCTGAAAATAAAGCTGCACATCACAGGAATAAATTAGTTTATAATGTATTCACATAGAAAACAGCTATTTTAAATTGTAATAATATTTCACAATATTACTATTTTTACATATTTTAATCAAATAATTACTACAGAGGTGAGCAGAAGGTAATTATTACAAATTGTATCAACTTCAAGCTTTTTTCAAGTATATTTGAGGTTTGACTTACTGTACTAGTCTTGTGGTCAATAGCATCTTGGAGATGTTGTCTTACAGTAGGTTCACTGCGACTCTGCTGGATGCAGCAGGCCATCAGCACTGAAGAATCTAGGAACAAAACAAGCTATTTGACACAGAGCCAACAATATTTAGTCTGCAGTTCCAGGTTTATTAGATGGAAACAAGCTAGAGCAGGTGAAATGCAAAAAATAAATAAATAAAATAACAAATTCATTGCGATATATGTTGTGAAAAAAATGCATATTAGGTTACTTAACCTTTTCAGCGCTTCCTACATCTCTGTCAGCAGCTCCCTTCAGAAATATTGAAATCTTGGAAACTCCCTTCTGTTGTAGAAGGATTATTTTGTCACTCTTGAAATCGCAGTTCAGTTTTGTTTACCATAAAAGATCAAAACAACTTTAGTTTTCTGCCAGTTTTCGCGCTCCTTGATAACGTGACGTCATCGATAAACAGTAAAGTGTAAATGTTAAGGTTAAATGAATTAAGCAATTTCCAATCATCCATTGAAAGATTACCAACAAAACAGTCAAAAGCTATCATCTACAGATGAAGATTTGATTAAAAGCCCAAACTTTCATAAATAAGAGCACAATAGAGTTATCATACCTGACGATACGTCGTCTTAAAACGGTAGAAATGCTAACGGACTTTTCGAAGACAGTAAACCGTTCCTATGAAGTAAATAAACAACAGAAGCGAGTCAAATACAAGTAAGAGAAGTGTCAACAACAGTTACAAGTAATATTTGTGTGATTTTATGGACTTAACTCACCTGAAAACGGTGAACTCAGCGAGAAACGGGGTGTTTCCTCGTGACATTTGCAGTGTTGCGCTCCGTTTCCATGGCAACTCCATCCGGTCCGCGCGCACACCCATGAAAGCACATCACGAATTAAAAGTCACACGCTTACGTTACATAAATAAACATATGAATAAACATATTCCCCTTATTTTTTTTCTGTAAGAGGGGGCGCGGCCATTTGTAAATTTAATGTGTCTGGCTTTCGGTGTCATTCCAGCTATATTAGCTGTACAAACAGCTTGTTTTGCTGTTTACTGTTGCAAACTGCTGTATCTTACCATGTTATTTTTAATGTATTGTCTTAATTATGAACGTACTTTGTAGTGCAAACAGTTTTACCGTTTACTGCACTTTGTTCTTCTTGTTATTTCCCTATAACCATGACCATAAGTCTCACACATTCACATACAATTGCTTGGTGGATAGAATTAGATCACTACATAATTCAAAATGTCATTCAGTTATGATATTGCTAATTTAAAATTCATTTTGTAGTTCTATAGCCCAGTGCAAAATGCCAGGCCTGCACATAATAGTGGGACAAAGTGGCACTTTTATAGTTTAAGATTTTGTATTGTTGCTTTTACGAAACACTCATATATGTATGTATGTGTGTGTGTGTGTGTGTGTGTATGTATGTGTATATATATATATATATATATATATATATATATGTATGTATGTATATGTGTGTTTGTGTGTGTGTGTGTGTGTGTGTGTGTGTGTGTAAGGTGCATATTGAAGAAATGTGAATATCATGAAAAAAGTTCATTTTTTGTAACTTTTTTTATTAAAAATTAGAGCTTAGAGATGATTAGAGCTTAATTTAATGAATGTAATTATTGCATTTAAAAGTATAAAAAAGGAGTTAAACAAATATTATTTCATTATTTAAAATGATTTTTAAAGAAACTTTGTCCTGTGGTGTGACAGTACAGGTGTCACAATGGAGGACTTTTTTTTTTTATCACACCAAAGGACGTTTCAGCCTTTTCTGTCAATTAATGACCTTGCTATTCCAAGCTAACCTGTCATTAGTGGCAAGCAAGACACATTTGCAAAATTTTCTAGGATTATGTAGCTTAACATGCACTTTTTAATAAAAATATATATATATAATTTAGGGGTGTCATATTAATGCACAACAAAGCAAAAAAAAAATTGTAGTGGTTCCAAAAACGTTCAAAGGACATGGTGTCACACCAGAGGACATGGTACAAAAATGTAAAAAAATCGAATAACATTGCAGCTTCATAACAGGTCCGTGTAGGTCAAATAAATGGGTGTATGTATTTATATTACATGTCCTGAAATATTATGGGCATCCAGTACTCAAAATAGTTTTAGAACCACTGACTGGTAAAGTAAGGTGATCTGCCAGGACGTGTCTTCAGAAAATGGCACATCTGGTCACCTGGTATAGGCCATATCTGGCCCACATACAACAAGCCAGAACTCAACCTAGAACGGTTTGTCACACACGGGCCAGATCTGGCCCACACACAGCAAGCCACGACTCAAATTAAAGCCGGTTTGTCACACACGGGCCAGATCTGGCCCACACACAGCAAGCCACGACTCAAATTAAAGCCGGTTTGTCACACACGGGCCAGATCTGGCCCACACACAGCAAGCCACGACTCAAATTAAAGCCGGTTTGTCACACATGGGCCAGATCTGGCCCACACACAGCAAGCCACGACTCAAATTAAAGCCGGTTTGTCACACACGGGCCAGATATGGCCCACACACAGCAAGCCACGACTCAAATTAAAGCCGGTTTGTCGCATACGGGCCAGATCTGGCCCACACACAGCAAGCCACGACTCAAACTAAAGCCGGTTTGTCACACACGGGCCAGATCTGGCCCATAAACAGTATGCCACAACTCAAACTAAAACCGGCTTGATGTGTGTGGGCCAGAGATGGCCCATATAACCTCTGCCGCTGCCAGAACTGAGCCAGATGTGCCATAGTTGGCCCAGATATGGCCCGGATATGTATGCTATCTGGGTTGTTTCGAACAAATCTATTGAATGAATGATTCAATTATTCACTCATTAAGACTCATTAACACACATGATTCTTTTCTGAATGAATTGGTGGCTTTGAAAAAACTTGGTTGAATGAATGATTCGCTCATTAGGATAATCTCTCTCAAACACACAAAGCCCCAGTGCTGTTTGGTATTCAAGAACCATAAAGAACTGTCCTATCATATAAACTTATTTGTTTAGTTACATTTTACTATTGTAGGTTTTGAGCAACTAATCACATATCTAAACCTAATAATTACATATAATGTTATATATTTTGTAATGTAAACATATAACATGAAAATGCATTTTTTTTTTTTTATTTCACAGTTTTGGGGATGAATGCTGTACTGTTGCAGCCATACAAACAACCTTTTTGGCTTATTTCAACTTCCTAATAATTTAAGCAGTGTTTTATTCTTGGAGAATCCTCTAAAAATATCTACTAAGATTAAAGTGTTTATTAAAAGATAAGTATGGCATGCGTCATTCCTTATCAAACGCTGTCGGATTTTTGTAAACACTATACGGGTGGTTCTTAATGAAGTGGTTAAATTCACCTGGCTTTGTTTCCACTGAAGAGCCCTTGTGTGCGTGTATGTATAATTTTGACAGTTTGGAGAGTACATTGTGTCCTGATTCATAATTAAACAATCCACTCCAGAGACGGAAGGTTTGTTCATTAATCAGCCTTTGAAATTTCAGTATGCAATCAGAGAGCTTGCAGAGATATTGTCCGCTCATAACTCCTGCAGTCGACTGAGCTACATTAAGTGATGGAGAAAGAGGGAGGCTGATTGCAAATTCATTTATGTCAGTCATAGTTAGGCTTGATGACTTTGACCATGGTTGAAATAAAGTGAAAACTGGGTAAGAGTAGTGTGTTTATTTGGGGAGAATAATACCATGAAAAGAACTACATGCCATGATCAGAATTAGCATTTATATAAAGCTATTACACACTCTAGGTGCATTCATTTACCCGTGTCAACCTTTAAAAAAAATCAGTGTGTGCCTATTTAGATTGCATCAGAAAATAAAAAGCTTTTAAAAAATAAAAATAAAATATAAAAGGCAGTCAGTTCTACTGAAATTTTTTTTGGATGAACTTGAGGAAATTTTGGCAGCAGCCTCACTAGCATAATTTTAGAACTAGCAATGTGACAAAACAAACCACTTACATCTGATTTTATCCTTTATTAGAATGAGAGGGCTGCAACTAACGATTATTTTGATAATCGATTAATCTGTCGATTATTTTTACGATTAATCGATTAATCGGTTTATGTACTTATATTTTAGTTTTTTTTCCATTTTTTCCCCAAGTAAATTATTAATAAAGGGTCTTTATCATTCAGCATAGATTTTTAAGAGATTTTAACCATTTTGCATTGTCATATCCTCATCAAAAATATACCTGGAGTTGTTTTATTATGTTAGTAATCCTTTGTCGAATTCTTCTGCAATCAAAACACTGACCCATACTCTAGCAAAATTCACAAGGAGATTTCAAATATTGTTTTCACCATGGCAGTCCTTAGAGCTCCTAAAGTAGTTTAACATCCCAAACAAAGCTTAAGGAATCTTTGAGAACATATTTTCACGAAAGTATAAGGATAAAACAGAATAAAATTGCAGTGCATTGTATTTTATTATTTACTGGGAAAATGCTTTATAGCTTATGCTGTGAAATTGTAAACAATCCTTCGAAAAAAAGTGCCAATGGCATGAAACCTGAATGGAACTCACAATTTAAAGTAAAATCCATCAGAAGGTTGTCCAGAAAAAAAAAATTGGGACACACACAAAAACCTGCTGTGTGAAAAAGAGCAGTGAATACTTAGAAAAGAAGTGCATTTTAAATATACTCAAACATTTACCTCTCTCATTCAGTCATAATTAGGCTGCAAGTCTGAATTATGAACTGGTAAACGACAAACTGATCACATAACATGTTTGTAAAGCTTTAAATGTTAACTGTTAAAAAGCAATGTTATCAGCTTTTACGACTAAACATTTGCAAACAACCTTGTACTGGAGAATCTGCACAAATAAAATTCTTATGGGCCGTTCACATATCGCACCTAAAAACGCGTGGAAAACGCTAGTCGCGCCGCTTTCTCCTTCTTTCCAAAGCGCTCGGGCAGAAGCGCCCCTGAGGCGTCTGCCTTTGCTAAGCAACCATGACGTGCTCTCTCCATGACGTGCCCTCTCCATGAAGACCCGGGAATTTCAGCAAAGGATAAATGGATGCGGTGTGGACGCGCCTGGAAAAACGGGCGCATCGCACCGCGTGCGTGTCGCGACCATGTCGCTTCCATTATGAGAGTGCATACTGCGCGCCTAAATAGGAAATAACGAACTTGAGCACACAAAAGACACGTATGTGAACGGCCCCTTAAACAGTTCAGTAGTGCAGAGTTTACAGGTTACTCTTCATTTTGAAGGCTCAAAGTACTCCCACTTCCCGCTGAATGCTGCAGAGACGCTGTTCGGGAAGCACGTGACATAAAACGAGGCCAGCTATTGGCTATTCGCTACTACACCTGCTGTACTGGCTGAGTAAAACCTCCGGTGGCTCATTACTGCCACACTTTGGTCACCGCAGATTTGAAATATGGACGAAATGAGCCGCTTATGGCAAATAAAATTTATTTAGCGACGAATCGATTACTAAATTAGTTGACAACTATTTTAATAATCGATTTTAATCGATTAAATCGATTCGTTGTTTCAGCTCTAGCTAGTTCAGGTTTGCAAACACTCTGGCTGTGTTCAGGCATTGTGAGGTAAGCACGGGAAATCTGTTCATTGCCTTAGAAGTTCCTGTTCTGAATAGTTTGTTTGACTTTTTATATTGTTGTGAAACTGAAATATAGGGAAATACACAATAAAATATATTGTAGCATTGGCTACATGCTCCAACCCTTTATAAAGATGTGTTTTATTGCTCAGGAGATGTTTCAAGTACAGTAAGTATTTGATTTTAGAGTGAATATAGAAAATAATCACTGCCCTTTAAAAAAAGTCAATTTTGTTGCTTTGCAGCCTGAAATTAAGATGGATACAGTTTTTGTCTTATCCAGCTGTATTTACTCCATGCAACTTATAACATTCAAGTGAAACATATAACGCCAAAGTGTTAGAAAACAAAATAGATAAAATATCACTAAGTTTTAAAAAGGCTCACCCCTTCCTAAGATTACTCGTAAACTCAAATCAGGTGTAAATAATCACCTTTTTAATGGCATACAAAGCCATTTGACTTTGAACTGTGATCAGTTGTGCTCATTTTGATTAATTCAGCATGAAAAGAGATTTCCTTGGTAGTGCAACTGAAGCAAACAAGAATCAACTATGGGTGGCAAGGTACTGTCAAAAGATCTCTTGAGATAAAGTTTTGGACAGGAAAAGGCAGGAGATGGTTTCAAGAAATTCAAAGGCTTTATCAATGCCTTGAAGTACAGTGAAGTCTATTATTAAGAAGTGGAAGGTATTTGGTACAACACAGACCCTCCCTGGATCAGGACATTGCTCCAAACTGGATGAAAGAGCCAGGAGGAAACTGGTCAGAGAGGAGACCAAGAGGCCTACAACAACTCTGAAGCAGTTGCAGGAATGTATGATCATGTGCATATGATAACAATATCACAAATTCTCCACAAATGTGGCTTGTATGGCAGGGTTGCAAGAAAAAAAGCCATTCCTCATGAAAGGCCACATGCAGTCACCACTGAGCTTTGCCAAAATGCACCTTGAAGATTCTGAGGCAGATAAGGCTAAAATGTAATTATTTGGCCTAAACACCAAATGGTCTGGCGGAAATCCAATACAGCTCATCATCCATATAATTTCTCCAGTAAATTATGGAGGTGGTAATATATTGTTATGGGATTTTCTGTGCAGAAGAGTCTGGAACACTTGTCAAGATAGAAGGAAAATGGATGGGGCAAAATACCAATACATTTTTTAGGAAAATATGCTGCCCTCTGCCTGAAAGTTGTGAATGGAAAGAAGGTTTAACTTCCAACATGAAAGTGACCCAAAGCACACAGCAAAACTGAGGTGAAAAAAGGGTGGAAGGAAAAAAAGGTGAATGTCATTGTATGGCCTAGTCAAAGGCCAGACTTGAACCCCCACTAAAAATCTTTGGAATGACTTGAAGACTGCCGTCCACAAACAGTCACCATCAAATTCAACTGAACTTGAGCAGTTTTGCAAAGAAGAGTGGGCAAATATTGCAAAGTTTAGATGTTCAAAGTTAGTAGAGACATACCATAGGAAAGAAAAATCAATAGTGAAATCTCTTTAACATATCAAATATTTCTCCTAGACATAAAGGAGGTTACTTTAAGACTGAATGGAGACAAAAACTCTAGAGATCTCAACAACATCACACACTGTGCTCAGATATTTCTCCTTAGCTAGAGACTCTGGTGGTCTCACATATCTCTCCTCCAATGTTTCAAACACGGTCTCAACAGCGTCACACACTCTGCTCAGATTGTTCTCCTTAGCTAGAGACTCTGGATGTCTCACATGTATCTCCTTTAAAGCTTCAGAAGAGATCACAACAAAACCACACACTGTGCTCCAATATTTCTCCTTAGTTAGAGACTCCTAGATCTCTCACATTTGTCTTCTCAAAAATTTTGATTAGAGATTTATCTTTAGCTAAATAATCTGGGGGTCTCGTATTTGTCCCCTGTAATGCTTTAGAAGAGATCTCAACAACTTTACAAAGTGTGCATCAAGTCAAGTACTTGAAAGTCACTGAATAAAAAGGGGAAATCATAAATTCAGAGTTAAAGGCTATATTTCGAGAGAAATTATGCAAGAATAAGGATAATGTTACGTTTTATATGACAATGTTTTATTTACTTAAGCACATAATTTGTTATTGGAAAAGTCATGTTTTACTATTTCAAATGTTTTACTTAATCAAAACTGATATGTAAAATGTAACCCTGGAGCTTTCTTTGCTGAAAGGCACATAAATGTATGACTCTGTCTTAATTATTAATTGACTGATTTGATAATGAATACATGGAAGAAATGTTTAAGCTCATTTTGAGGCATTTAACTTGGTGCACACTTTGTAAAATTATTGAGATCACTTCTAAAATTTAGAGGAGACAAACGTGAGAGCTCTCGAGTCTTTAGTTTAGGGGAAATACCTGAGCACAGTGTGTGATGTTGTTAAGATCTCTTCTAAACTTTTGAGGAGAAAAATGTGAGAGATCCAGAGTCTAGGGAGAAATCTCTGAGCAGTGTGTAAAGTTGTTGATATTTCTAAGACCGTTGTTGAGACCATTGTTGCGAATCAAGAGACTCAAGAAAAAACTTCCATTCAGTACTTCTTTCTAGAATAAATATTTGAAATGGTAAAGAGATCTCCTTTTTTGCTTCCCTCTGATTAGCTTCAGTTTTGTTCATCCACACCATTTCAATCAAAGACGATACATGCATTGAAGTTATTTTATGTAGACAGTGTTTTATTGCACAGTGATTCAAAAGAGGAAATCATTACCTATATTTACATTACATTAATCATTTAAACTAGTAACCATTGATATTCTGAAATGTTTAATGCTATTTAAATTATAGTTTTAGTATTTACAATATTAGTAAAAGTTGAAAGTTTCTACAAAAAAAAGAAAAGAAAAAAAAAAGGGCACAACTGCACCTCGGACAACATGGGTTCAAATCCCAGCTAAGGGTACTTCCTGTTCCTTTCTCACCTGTCCAGTTGTTTCTTGTCTCTACTCCTACTGTCCTGACCATTAAAGGTGAAAAACCACATTGCAATAAAAAAAAGAAACCACAACATCTGAGCAGTAAAACATTTTATTATGGAGTCTTGCAAGAGTTTACAGCAAGACAATAAAGAGATCTCCCATATTTCTCATGTCTCAGTTGTGTCTACTTTTATTTCTCCCAAGAATATTTTTGGAGAAACATCTGAGACTAAAATGAGAAACACATGAAAATCATAACTAAGTCTCCTGAGGTTAGAAAAAGCAACCACAGAGCAACAAAATATGCATATAATGGAGTAATAGAGATCACAGAAAGACATTAAAGGGATATTCTGTGTTTTTTCCAACACATTCTCTGTTTTGATTCTGATTTTCTCCAATATTTCTCATGTCTCATTTGTGTCCACTTCCATTTTTCCTAATGTATTTTAGGAGAAACATCTGAAATTTTATTTGGCTCAGAAATTCAGTTTGAAGGGCCTTGTCTCATCTGCTTACCTGCTTTCTAGGGTTCAGCTAAAAATCGCTCATAAAAACAAAGTGTTAGAATGACAAAGTTTGCTTCTTTAGTAGAAGTCAAGAGGCAGCCGTGTGTCTTACTGTCAAAATTATTTATCTGAAATGGTTTCTTCTTGCTGGCTCTGCTTGACCTAAATAAAATTGAATTCTTCGACCAAAATCAATAAGAAGATGAGATTATAGATAGCTTAAGCTTTAGCCAAACATAAAAATGAAAAGTATTGAATTGCCTTATCTATGTCAGAGGGTGCATGTTTGAATAAGCAGCCTTGTCTATCAAAACAGTCTGGCATCCCAGCAAAGGCTTGCATGGTACCTTGTTTTCAAATCCCAAAATCATCTCTATAACCACATTTAATAACAGATTGCATACGTGCAGAGTTCCATTATTTCAGATTTTCCCATAATTAATGATGTGGATGAAATGGAGATATTTTGCGTGTAACATTTTGGCTTGACACACAAAGCAGGTATCAGGAGCACCAGCCGTGCATACAGGAATTCACCCAGATCAATTAAGTTGAGTGCCAAATTAAGCATTGTTCTTTTTCCATGAACTACATCAGCGGAGTAAACAAATTAATCTTGCCCATGGATATGAATCCCAACAGGAATATTCATACATCAACAAGTGATAACTGGCTCCCTGCAGCAGAATATGGAGTATCCCTTCTGTAAATTATTCCACCTAAACTTAAAAGCATGCTGGGTCATATGTTTTTAGGTGTGCTTGGGTTGCATTTCGTTTCCCGACCCGACACAGAATATAAGTGAGCAGAATTTCTTTTTGAAAACCAGACTCAATGTAGCATTAAAGGTCTATATTAAGATGGTAAATGGTGGCATTGATACAGGTGGACTCTTAAGCCTCCGTAAATATCCATCGCGGAATGGTCAGCTACATTAGATGAGTCGTCTGACATTCTTAAATGCATGATGTTTATTATGCAAATAAATTCGAGATATTAAACAGATGTGGATGCTCCCGCTGAGAAAAGGCCATTCAAACATCATTTGTTAATTATGGAACTGCTGGGTTATTGATTGTGCAAAGCTATGATTTTCCCCATGCCATTTGTGGAGAGAACTGTGTCTGTTTTTTTTTGTGCAGTGTAAGATAATTAACATATGTGTCAGGGGAAATGGATTGAAATAGTGTGTGTGTGTTTGTGTTTGTGGATTTTGTTTTAATAGAGATTGTGCACATTTTCTCTCACACTCTCTCTTTTCCATTGACCTTGAAAGGCTGTCAGGGGGATGTGAGTGTTTAATCTGTGAAAGTCTCAGACGTTGCTGGGAGGAATGCTTCAGAGAGAATTTTAGGCCTTTATTTCTTGAAATAGTAGGCAGGGGGCAAACTCAAGACAAATGGACATTGAAATGAGAGTGGCATTGAAATCTAGAGGTCCTTTTATGGGTCTTATGGCTCAACTGTACATTGTGTTACATCAGAAAGTATAGGCAAAGTGTTTTATTGTCTAAAAATCCTTTTTATGGTAATTATTTCTATATTATATGCAAGCTGATAGATGTTGTCAGTATTGCCTGGTATTATTTTTGTGGAATTGTCCTTATTTTTTTGATTTTATATATATATATATATATATATATATATATATATATATATATATATATATATATATATATATATATATATATATATATATATATATATAATGTATTTAGTTTTTTAGTATGTTTTTTTAGTAGTTTTTTAGTATGTATTCAGATTTTTACTATATTTTTAAAATAAGATATTTTTGAATGATGTAGTTATCATGATATATATATATATATATATATATATATATATATATATATATATATATATATAAAACATTATGTATATATACATATACATATGTATATATAACATTTTTTAATCTTTTTTTATCAAATACAGATTGTGAATAATTGCTATTTAATTTTTATTGTATTAAATTAGATTCTTTTTTGATTATTTTGTGTCCAAAACATTAAAAATGCAGTAAATAAGTATGTTTTCTTTCTGTAATAGATTTTCAGAAGATGCTGGCTTGTATTCAAGAAGGCGTCCAGTAAAGGACCACGACGATTGGAGAAATATTCAGATGAAAAAGCCGCTTACTTCAGAAGCTTTCACAAGGTAATTGCGATTTCCAAGCTTCATTTTAAATTTCTCCATGTTTTATTCAATTCATCCTGATTGATAACTTCATTTTGATCATGCGTATAAATCAGTAAATTAAGAGGCACATTGGATCCATTCTGTTTTACATGCATCCTCGGTTCATTCCAGGCTCAAAGATAGCTTTATTCATTACCTGCATAATTTATTTGTTCAGCGCCCCTCATGAGAAGTTCCTCTGATGGCAAGAGCTCTGGCTCAAGGGTCACGCTGTGAAAAAACCTCAGATTATAATTATTTAGTTAGCAGGGGTCGTCCCACGACAGCGCAATCTATTTGTCAGTTGCGTCCATAAGGTTGCATCTTATAAGGCAGTTTAAAGTAATAATAACATCCTTGTTTCAGTCCCTTTCAATATAAAAGTCCTTGCGACTCACTCATTAAAATTTAACTTTCTCTGATGAAAGATGAAATCATAATCAATAACGGACCCTTTCTCAATACCAGACACGGCATATTAGTTCTATAAAATATTATTTTATAGAACAATAATAAATAAATGAACAACAATAGCCATTATAAAAGTATAATAATAGAAAATAGTGGAGAGTTGAGAACCAGAATGAACTGTTGTATAAAAGTATATTTATATATATTTCTAAATAGGCTACGTGTGTGTGTGTGTGTGTGTGTGTGTGTGTACATATATCCACTCAAATATCATTTGATACACACTTACACACACTTACACACTTAAAAATGTATGTACATAGTAAGTGTGTTGTATCAAATGATTAATTTAAATTTAAGTACACTCTTGCAATATCAGAATTAGCTTTATAACATCTGCTGAATTAAAATCCATTTAGAAGCATTTTGATATTGCATCAGGTTTCCGACCAGGAACAGACCCTCTTTTAGTGTGAATAATTTCAGGCTTTACTTCCCTTTCCTGTCCTTAAGCCCTTTGAAAATATCCAATTAGGGCTCATTATCAGGGCAATGGCTGATGATCTAATGCGCCGAACATGCTGAACATTCTGGAATAATGAGCACAGATGCAGCTGTAGATTAGGGCCGTGACACCGTGGTTTGATGTCACTGCATTGTGGGAACGTGCCTTTATCAGCTGTAACAAGCCTTCTAATAAGATTACTCATTAGAGATCGGGAGATGAGTGAATGTGGTACAGAGCAACAGCCTGGCTTATCAGCATGTCTGATGAAACCGCTGTAACTGACAGACTGTATTACACGGTGTAGGTGCAATTGTCTGTGTGCTCTGATGTCTCCGCAATTCTTTTTTTTTTTTTTTTTTGCTTAAGAAGTTTTGTTTTTGAGATACAATGGGTAGGCTGATTTTCACATTATCCTTGAGGTTTTGATGCACTTGATGTAAACTTCACAGTTGTTTACACTTGTTATTGCCATTTTAACTTTTATTTGGAGACCATTGAATCTTCAGTTTTTGAATTATGTAATCAGGTATTATTACTCTGTGACAGCTGCTATTTCAGAATTGTGCTTTTTGATAAGCTGTCCAACACTATTTTAGTAGCTGGTGACAAAACTGCCTGGGTATTGATAATAATTAAAACAATTATGAGATTAATAAATCAGATGCAATCAGATGATTTTTGTACTTTAAAGCAATATATTCTGTGTTTTAAACAATTTAATGAATATCTGCAGCTAGTGCACAACACTTTTAGACAAAACCTATTTTAACAAAACATGTGAAGTGTTTAGTTTTTAGATTCATGTTTAATTTAATACTCACTTTATTGGAAGACTATGTGGATATCAATAAGTAAACATGGAAAAATTGAAGATATGGGTCAGATTAATAGCATTACATTACTTAACAGTTAAATTATATTTTGAATTGCCTTTTCTTTTTATATTTTCAGTTTTGATTTTACTTTTAGTTTAAGTTGTAGTAATTTTGCTAATTGTTATGTGTTTTCAATGTTCTATTTATCTTTAAAGGGGATAAAAAGGGGATTTATCTTTTCAATATCCTGTTAATCTTGAGTACATATAGAGTAGTACTGCATCCTTCATAAATCCAAAAAGTCTTTAGTTTTATTATATTCATAAGAGA
Source organism: Carassius auratus (assembly GCF_003368295.1). Lineage (NCBI taxonomy): Eukaryota > Metazoa > Chordata > Actinopteri > Cypriniformes > Cyprinidae > Carassius > Carassius auratus. The sequence continues at coordinate 5,117,683 of NC_039291.1, read as the reverse complement.
AAGATAGTCTGTACCGATTTTTCCCGGAAAAACACGACTGACTGGAGGCGTGACGTGTGGGCGGAGCTAAAGAATCACGAGCGCGAATAGGCTTTTGCGTTGGGAGCATGTGGAAGCTGTGACATTACCGTGAGGGAAAACCCATCATCCAAAACAAACCATGGCTTACAGTCTGTTTCAGCCGTTTATTTATGATCCAGAATCAGATCCTGAGGCTGAAACTGAACGAAAGCAGCAGCAGCAACGACTCGCTCCAAGCGGGGCTCGAACCCGGGTCTCTGGCATGGGAGGGGACGCACTAACAAGGAGGCAGAGATATTTTAAGCAGTTTTACTCACCGCATGCGGTTCCAACACACGATCGTGACCCTTTTTCCTTGGGATTGCATCATCCTTAAGAAATAAACGATACGCAAATCCGTCGTCAAACTGGGCCTTGTGAACAAGCATCTTCGAAATGCAGGGAACAAACAAAAACACTTGCACAACTCCGTTGATGCTCTGTAAAAATAAACTCCATCCACTGGTCCCTTAATGCTGTTTTTTTTTTTGGTAATCTGTGCAAGGTTGTCTTGCCCTGGCAACCAAAAACACACTTCTTTTGTGACTTTTCGCGACGCTCTCGCTCTGATCAGTGAAAGTCTGTGCTGCTCAGCCTCGCTATACAGGAGCGCGCGCTCTTCCGGCAGAAGTGACCTTAGGACCCATATAAGGAAATTCCGCTCCATCTAACGTCACACAGAGCCATACTCGAAAAAAAACTTTCCGAAACTTGTGACAAACCGGAAGGAGTATTTTGAGAACAAAAATACTCCTTCAAATGTACAACTTAATTTTTGAAACTTTGTCCATGTTTAGCATGGGAATCCAACTCTTTAACAGTGTAAAAAACTCAGTATGCATGACATAGCATTTCACCCCCCCTTTAATTAATTTTCATTTCAGTTTTACTTTTTTGCAATTTTAGTACTTCAACAAACAATAGAAATTGTGCCCGGAATAAATAGGTTTTAAGCTTATAATATAATATAATATAATATAATATAATATAATATAATATAATAATTTTTTTCAGCTTAATTTCAATTACTGAAAACTATTTATTTATTTTTGTAATGTTTTTTTGTTAACAATAAAAACACTGTTCTTTTAGACTGTACATTGCTAGTCTCAACTTTAGACATCATGCCATGAGTCTTTTGTCATGGACTGACTTCCTGGCTTGAATAAACTGCAGTATGGGCCAGACCGTTTGATGTCTAGTCAAAGGTCTGGCTATGTGAGTCTAGCATATTTCTGACAGCTGAGAAGTTTTCAGAATATGCTTCCTCACACCCATCAATGCGTCATCTGTTCACTGAGACACACCCGAGCTGGAGAAGTTCTTTTAAAGCCTTGAGCAAAGCCTTCATCAGATTCATAATCCTTGAACCCACACTCCGCACAACACAAACACATTCAAACACAAACACCTGTTCAAACGCTCTGTTGCCACAGGCAAATCATACATCTCAAACCAAGAAATGCCATCGGCAAGGTGTAGAATCTCCTGTTTCGACTGCATTTTAGCTATTTTAACAGAGCTCGAAGAAGTGTTGGCAAACTTTGTGCAACATTGTGTGTGAGTCTAGAAGATGAAGTGAAGTGTACCTGAAGAGACCTTTAAATATAGACTGGGCTTATTTTTATGCTGTCAGAAAGCAGGTTACTTTTGTTTGAGGTAATGTTGTTTGTCATGGCTGTGGGACCATTTTAAATCATGGATGACAATATCTTGTTATTCAGATTAAGTAAGGGATCTTAATTTATTAAAGCGCATGCAATAACAAAACAATATCAACATTCATTCATTCTAATTGAAGTGTGGTGATGGCTTAGTCATATCTCTAATTATCCCATTAACTTCCTTAGTTTAGTATACTAGATGAAATGATTTGCTAGGAAATCTGAATAAATTAATAAAAATAAAAAATATTTTTTTCAACCTTTTTAACTTCAGAATCCATATTACTCACAACAATATTCTAAGGGCCCATGGCTTGTACAATTTTCTTTGTGGTTAACTGAATAAGGATTTAAAAATATATATTTTTTACTTTCTACCTTATTAATTATTTTATAGCTTGGATAGAAACCTAGCTAAAATGTACATTCATTATAAAATTGAGGTTTTATTAATTTACATGACACTTTAAAATTAGGATTCCTCAAAAACCCAGGTTTTTCCAAGAATGTGGGAATCCTGGTTTTTGAAACATTCTTGATTGTTTTTTTTTTTTGGCTTATTTTAGTATTTTGGCTTATTTTAAAAATTTTAAGGCATCTTGATCCCCCTTGAAAGTTTCTGGATCCCTGGTTGATCCAAAACATACAACAAATATTATGAATATTAACATTTATTTTTAGTTTCCAGTGGCCAGCTGTTTTTTAGTTGTTAGTGTGACAATAGAGACAGCCAGCGTTAACTCTCATCTCCATTTCTCCCTAAAGCCAGGCACTGCAGTAATTTCAAATCATTTCATTTTCAGATAACAGTAACTACATTACCTCAATGTCACCCTCCTTTCTTTGTTTCCTCCTCCTCGAGTTTGTTAATTTTGGTAATGAGTTTTGTCTTCATCTTCCACAGATTACTGAGCTGCACAACATTAAGAATGTTACTCGAATGCCACGAGAGACCAAGAAACACGCAGTGGCAATTCTTTTCTGTGATGAGACGTCAAAGACATTTGCCTGTGAGTCAGGTAAGCAACTCTGAGAACAGTCTTTGTTGTAGTCCTGGATTGCATCCAGAATGGCTTAATTTATTCTTTATTTAAAGATGTGCTAGTATTGATTTTCACATATTAGGAAAAGTAGTTTATTCTTTGATTTATTCCTTTTATACCTTGAAATTAAAGAAGTCATGGGAATGTTCAGGTTATCAAGATTAGGAAGTGTTAGAAGAGACAATGGGGAAATTGGGATTGGGATATGTATATATATATATATATATATATATATATATATATATATATATATAATATGGTCTCATAGAGAATGAATACAGTCAAAGGCAACTTTCAGATCAGCAGTTAAAAAACAAAACAACAAGAGAGAGGCTTAATAACACAAGTTTGAAATATGAATGAGATACTTGACTCAACATTAGCTTGGCAGCAGAAGGTGTTTTTTCCCATGTGTTTTTTCTCTCCTCTCAAACTGAGAATCTTTTAGTGGAAAGATGGCAATGTCAAAACTGATCAAAGAATTTTCGCAGAAAAAAAAAAAAAAAAAACTGCACCCAGAACACAAACATGAATAAGCACTTGGTTGTGAAACAGTTGCAGTTTTAGTTACGCATTAATATCCAGTTCTGGGATTTACCACATTTGAAGCATGATTAACCCTAATTAAGTGTAACAGTGTGATTATTTGAGAGAAATGTTTGATGAGAAATGTTTACCATGGAATGGTTTTGGGGTCAGATTATTATTATTATTATATTGATCAACCCATTTAGTTTATCAATAGTGTAAGGAAAGAAGTAATATACTGTATGTTACAAAATATTTATATGTTAAATAAATGCTCTTATTTTCAACTTTCTATTCAGCAAAGATTCACAAGTTCCACAAAGCATTAAGCAGCACAAATGCTTTCAGCTTTGATGATAATAAATGTTTCCTGAGCACCAAATCAGGATATTGTGGTATCTGAAATTTTTAAAATTGAAAAGAGTGGTTTTAAATTGTAATATTTCACAGTATTTCTGTTTTTTCCACTTCAGTTTTGATTAAATCAATGCTGCCTTTGTAAGCATAAAAAAATTTGCAAAAAATATTACAAACTCTTATCAGACCCAGGTGTCCAAGTGTACTAATAGAGAAGTGTATAATCAGAATTACTTTAGTGAATTGGTTGCTAAAACAAGTTCAGTAACAGTAGGTTTGAATTCATTTTTTTGTGATTTCCAACCACGATAATGTGTGCAGAAATAGCCACAAACGCATTATTATAACACTTTGACCAGAAGGAACTATAAACTCATCTTTATCTAATGCTGAGATTGTCCTTTGCCTTCAAATTTCCTGTCAAGCTAAATTCCCAGGTAGGAAACTATAGACAGAGAGAGAGAGGGAGGGAAGGGGAAGAGATGGAGGAGACGGGAAGGAGAGGCAGTGGAGTGGATGCGCTCGGGAGGAGAGGCACGGTGGACCCGCTGGGATATCATTAGCACCTCTGGGGTCTTCCGCACTGCCAGGGGGAGGCGAGGAATGTTCTCCTGAATCCATTTAACACTACAACCTCCCCACCCCCAGATCTCCTTTTCTCCCTTCAGAGGCAGTATATAAATGAGTAGAGCGGGCATTGGGTATAAATGAAGAGCTGTGTAAGATAGAGCCATACACTTAGAGTTTATAAAGTATACGTGCCTTGAGGCTGTTTAGATGAAGACGTCTTAGGCAGTATCTGTTACACGTTCAAAGACTTTTCTGTGCTGGTTTGTCGGTAATGTGTCCTGCTGCATTAGATCACCTTGTTGTCCTTGTGAGAGTAAATCACCTTTGAGTCAGTGTGGACCTCAGGCGAATGTGTGTGTGTGAGTTTGTGTGGTCAACTCTGCTTGTGGCTCTTTAAATTCTGGCACATGTCCATGAGCCGCCCCCTCTCGAATGTCCCCTTTCTCACAAACTTTGGCCATATGGAGCTTGTGTCCCTCACATGTCCGCCACATGTAGGAACTGGACCTCCCCTGATCCTTCACTTCCACTTCCTCACCTCCCTCTGAGTCTGTCGGGTTACGCCTGTGCTGCTCTGACCCTTTTCTTCTTTTGCGCACTCTCTCTCTCACTGTTGTACAATGATCATGTCTGAATATGAGGGCTGTGACTCACATTTTGCTCGATGCTTCAAGCAATTCTAATTCTAATTTAATAACTAATATTTAATAGCATAATTTTACTTTTTGCACCGAAAAAAGAACCCTAAAATAATGTAAAATATAAAAATAAATATGATTATATGCTTTTTAAAAGTTTGAGGTAGGTACAATAAAAAATAAATAATAATAATACTTTTATTCATAAAATTGATCAAAAGTGACATCTTCAACATTGTTACAAAATATTTTCATTTCAAATAAATGCTGTTCCTTTGAACTTTTTAATTATCAAATAATATTGAAACTTGTGTATTATGGTTTCCACAAAAAAAAAAATGATAAAAAAGTAATAATAATCATATTATTATATATAATGCTCATATATATATATATATATATATATAATGCAGCACAAATGTTTCCAACATTGATAATAATAAAAAATGTTTCTTGAGTAATGGCTGCTAAAAATTCATCTTTCCTATCACATTTTAGAATGTATTAAAATAGAAAACCGTTATTTTAAATTATATTAATATTTGACAATAATTATGTTTTATTGTAGTTTTGATCAAATAAATGCTGCCTTGGTGAGTATAAGAAACATCTTCGAAACATTAAAAATATCCTTACTGACCTCAAACATTTGAATGGTAGTGTGGATTTTCATATAAATATAAAATATATTTTCATTTCAATATAAAAATTCAGCAGAGCATTGCATTTGCAATGCCAATGTCATGACTTTGGTTTTCAGGCAATGCATAAAACGAAATAAATAAATAAATAAATAAATAAATTTATAAGTATTTCTTGTAAAATAAGACATTTTGGATAAAAACGTCTGGCAGATGCATAAATGTAAATGCTCATTTAAAACTTAAATTTGATGTGATTATATGAATCTTGCTTTGATCTAAATAAAAGCTCTATTATGTACTTGAGCTTGCTTGCTTTTAGGATGCTCTGTTTTGCCAAATGAAAATGTTTGCCTTTGAAGAATAAGCAGTAAACTTTAATTAAATTAGTTTTTTTCCCTTTCATGTAAATGCATTTTTCGCTGTTATTTAAAGTGGTGTCACTGACGTGGTCCTCTAAGCGGGGCCCACAGGCCCTACAAATCAATAAGGAAATTCATTGTCGATTATTTCCATAACCGATTTGTTGTTGCAGCCCTAATCTATTTCATTCTTCCTGACCCATTTTCTTTCCCCTAACTATTTATCATTTACTGTAGTTCTTCTCATTTCCTGTGCTCTGAGTGAACCATTAACCATGTGAAGATGTTATGCTGTGATTCCACCGGGCATCTTTGTGTTTGTGCACATAGCTGCCTGAGCACTTGAGAGTTTGCCATGCTGATGAAGTATTTGTTTATCCAATTTTCCACTCAGTGGGCCCAAAAGTGTGTGTGAATTTAGACACACTTAAAGGTCATCGTCTCAGGAGAGAGGCCATGCAACACCACCAACAACAACAACAAAATAAAATCAGCAAAAAACTTGTACATAATTATGTACACAATGATTTGTTTGTTTTAATAAGTTTGATAAAGGTTTTTTTTTAGCTTTTGGATCAGTGTGCATTATTTACACAGTATTATGGGTCAAATTATTTGATAAGTGGCTTTTGTAATAATCAAAAAAAAAAATAATAATAATAATTTGGCAATAGTGAGTTCACATTGAATTTTTTTTCTGATTGAACATTTTGAATGGTGCCTGCTCACATTACTCAAGCTGGCAAAATTATAATGTCAACAGGCATACAGTACTCATATTAAGATTCAATTACAGCTGAAATATACTTAGGGCAACATCAAGCAGATAGCCATTATTATTCAAACAAGCTCCTCTGAAAATGCAAACTTGACGAGGGCACGAATCTGCTAACAACTACTTGGCACGTAATTAGACAAACCTAATCTCATAATGTTGAGCTTTCAAACCCATGTCACAAGCCGAAGCAGTGTGGATGGAGCTCATTTTGTGGTTGGCATAGTCATAATTTGTGCTCACTTTCCTTTGTGGCATTGTGCTAAACTGCATTAGGTTCTTCAGAGTGGATTTTCATTTGTGAGGTTCATTCATTAGAATGATGCTGTTCAGAGTGTGCCGTAGATTAGCCCAGAGCTTTTGAAGAATGGAGTAAGAATGAAGTGCCAAGAAAAATAAAGCTCAACTCCTACAGAATGCTATTTGTGTTATTTTATGTGCACACAGGGGCCAAAATAACTATTGCTACACCTGCTAATGATGTGCAAACTGAGACAATGTGCCACCCATTAAAGGGCTAGTTAGCCCAAAAAACAAAAATTACCACATGATTTACTCACCCACAAGCCATCCTAGGAGTATATGACATTGTTGTTTTCAGACGAATACAATCGAGTTATATTAGGGCTGGGAATTTGGAATTTTGGAATTTGACGTTAAGGGCGATTTGTTTATGTTTTTAATGAAAATCGGTTTTCTCTTTAACTTCCACCACCGGCTCTCCCCTTAGGCTTCCGTTGTTCAGAGTGGGCTCGCCCTCCCCCCCCCGCTTTCCTTACAGCCGCACACAGACAACATGGGTTAACAGCGCAGAGCTTGTTCCAAAGAAAGGCATCGTTTCATCCGTTGTTTGGAATTGGTTTGCTTTTTTAGTGTCAGACACAGAACAAATAACGCCACATTGCAAAGTGTATTTAAAAGCCGTTGCTACAAAAGGTAGCCTCACAACAAATCTATTCCAGCATCTCAAACAGTATGGATGGGTACCGAAACCCGGTATTAAACTGGCCCCGGGGCTAAATTATGCAAGACCGTAGTATCAGTAAGATCTGGCGCTATCGGTTCTGCTTTCGGTACTGGAGAGAAAAAAAAAAAAATGTTCTATGTATTTTTCCTTAATAATGTTATCGTGCACATTTTATCTCACCAAACATTTCTAATGTGCGATCATATTAAGTCGTTTGTCTGTGAGATCAGCGAAATCTGTTACCGCGCTGCGGAGGCTATCAGTCACACACACACACACACACACAACAAGAACGAGCGCGGCACACACACACGAATAACAGAACGAAAACTCCCGCTAAATAATACAGAGTGACGATGGCGAAAAGATTTGCGTAATAATGTTATTGTGCACATTTTATCTTACCAAACATTTCTAATTTGCGATATTATTTAGAAGTTTGTCTGTGAGATCTGCGACATCTCTCATGCGTGCCGCGGAGGCTGTCTGTCAGTGACAAACACACAACAAGAACGAGCGTGTCGCACACACACGAATAACAGAACGAAAACTCACGCTTAATAATAAAGAGTGACGATGGCGGAGAGAGCAAAACGTTCCAAAGTGTGGTTATACTTCACTAGCGTTAGGGTGACCAGATGAGATTATTCAAAGATCAACAGTCTGTCATTAGTCTTTAGTGTGCCACAAAAAAACAACAACATTAAAATCATGAACTCAAATGTCAATGTAAAAAGAAAAAAATAATGACTGTTGTAACAGTGCGTAAATCAGACCTTTCTGTAATGCTAACACTAATGAGTTTAAAATTTTGTTAGCACTTTATGAATACCACTGCTTGACAAGTATGTATTTTTGTAATAGATCTAATTTTGTCATTTTTGTTAAATTTATTTTAACCAAAAGTGTTTTATCAAAGAGGGACACACTATTTTATTTTTTATTTATATGTTAATTTATTTTGAAGGTGCATTGTGTCACTGTAAGTTATTAGAAAACTGATAAGCTACATTTTCACTGTTTACAATGGCAGTGAAAATCAGAACAAAATAAAGAGTGCATTTGTTTTGAGCAATTTCTTTGTCGGTTGTAGTTTTTTTTTTTTTTAAATAGATCTCCTGGCTAATCCGTGTTTTATAATGGAAGCAGTGGCGGAGCCAGGAGTTCTTCATAGGGGTGGCCAGGCAGGGGCCAGTAGTTACTTTGGGGTGGCACAAAAAACATAATTTTGCCAACAAACACGGCACTTATCCAACCTTAAAATACTTTTTAAAGTATTGTATGTGCCCAAATCACAATGATGTATAATGTACAATAGCTAGCCTACAATGGCATTTTTTTAATTAAAGTTTACCAAAATCCTGAGCGTCAAAATCTTACTCACCCTCAAGTTATTTAATAAAATAAAACTTAGGAAACTAAGTTAACTGCTCCCTACGTCACCTGAAAAGACGGGTTGAACCAGGCACAAAAGCAAAGCTTCAGTCCTCGTCTCTCTCAGTCCTCGAATTTTACAAATGCTGGAAAGAAACGCGCGCTTCGGAAACTCTCGCGATAGCGCATTTGCCTGTAAGTGACAAGGGATTCAACTGTCGTGATAGTTTCGCAGTCCGAACGTAATCGTTTTGCCATGATCGATCAAGGTCATTTTGATAAAAATCTAAGAAACTATTATTATTATTTATAATAGATCACGATTACGATCGGGGTGGCCAGTGCCCCTAGCTCCGCCCCTGAGCGGATGGTAGTCAAAAATCTGAAGTAAAAAAAAATACACCCATCCATTATAAAAGAAGTCCACATGGCTCCGGGTGGATAATAAAGGCCATCTGAAGCGAAGCAATTTTTTTTATTATTACTGTCTATTAAAATCTGCATTATTATATTTCTGAAACTGTAAGTACTTTGTACTTACATATAACTATATGTAAAATATCATATTAGATCATATGTACTGTACAATGCATATATTCTATATCACATTAGATCATGGGTTTCCAACATGTCGCTCCAGTAGCTCGCAGCCTGGTTGGAGGTAGCTCGCCAAAACATACTGACAAATCGGCCGTGAGGTTATTTTAATGATCCTGCTATGTATTTGAATTATCATTAAACCCGTATTGATAATCGCGATTTGAAAAACTCTTTTATCAAAGTTATTAATACTCTCACGCAGGTGAAACATGTAGTAGTTTCGTTTTGTGTATAAAAAAAGACAGACTTTTGAGGGAAATTATATGAAAGAATATACGATTTCATTATTTGTTTGAATGCATACTAGGAAACCAAATGTCTTAAGAAAAGTTTTGATTGCATTTGCTTTTTTCTTTCCTCTGTGTAATGTGTAATAAAGCATTGAAGTGGAAACAGCTCTGTTCTGCAAATCATAAGTGCCCTCTGCTATAAAACTGGATTTACAAATTCATTCAGTCTGAAATATTTTTGTTCAGACCAGTGCAAAATCAGACCAGATTTTTGTTGTAAACCATAACTGGTCGATGGAAAATAGTATTGAGATTTTTATAATGCACATTAGCTTATGTAGAACTGTTTATGGAGCAGATAAAATATTTTTTTCATTGTGACTCATCCTTTGAATAAAAAAAAAATATATAATTAATTATAATTTTTTTTTAAATAGTCAAAACTTTATTTGACTATGTCAGTAGATAACGTTATGAACATTTTTATGTTTTATTTAACTGTTTTTAGGCAAGTAAAAAGTACATTGTGCTGCTAATTTTATTTTTTGCCTTTTGTCATAAAATTTGGTAAAATTATTTCAGTGTGTGTCTATCAGTAGTTTTTTAATATTTCCATCACATTTTAACAACGCTATGTATAACAGCTTGGATTGATACATTAAGAGATTTAAGTACTGTATAACATTGATGCATTAGATCATATGTACTGTACTATACATATATTCTATACTATAACTATTTATAATTACAAGTATTATAATGTATGGAATTTGTATAAAATATTATTCTTAATGTTTATATTATTTATTAATGATAAATATTTGAAATAATGTGTGTGATTATTTAATAAATGTCCATGCTATTCTAAGTTTATTCTAAGGTTACAACATAAAGTTAAACCACTGGGGTAAGATGACCACCTGAATTCTCACAAGAGACCCCAATTAGCATGTTGTTACTAGTGTTTTTATGTTTACTTTTAATACTTATTTCAGTTCATAAGGCTATTATTCAGTAATTCCAATAATTACTTTACAGACATCTTCACTTTTAATTAAAACATATAGACTAATTGAGTGTTCATTTAATTTTAATCCAGTGTTGCAATTATGTTATATCTGTAATTATAATATTGACGATTAAATATGTTGGGTAAATATTCAGTTAATCATATGTCTGTATATAAGTCAAAGAATAAATAAAAATTTCAGATGAATCTGAAATTTTACTAGGATTTTGCTTTGTCTGTCTGCTTTGTCTTTGGTTATTCAATTACTCAACTGATTTTTCAAGAATATAAATGAATAAATAGAATAATTGATTTAGTATTTTACATGGATGACATTGTGATATATATATATATATATATATATATATATATATATATATATATATATATAAAACAATAAATATAAATACAAAAGTCACTCTGTAAAAGTACATTTAGTAAAAGTTTAATTCAGGGGCTTCTTGTCCCAGACAGCGGGGTCATTGTACCCCAGTAGCTTCTTTGAATAATTTTACAGTATGTTTTAATGATCTAATTCAGCAAATCTTTCTGTTTGTTTCCCATAATAACATATTGTTGATGCATCTTCATGCTCATGCTAAGCTTATATCTAAATAGGTTACAATTTTAGAATAAATGCACATTGTTCTTAAGTGGGGCATCGTCAACTTATAGTGTACATTATACCCTATATAGAGTGACTGTAATAAATAGTAAAGTTCACCTAAAATAAAGATTCTGTCATTGTTTCCTCTTATGCTGTCGCAAACCTGTATAGCTTTCTTTTTCTTCTATTGTTGCACGTCCCTAAAAATGGTCAGTAATTCTGTTTTCTTTGGTTGACAGTCAGGTTTTACTCACATTTTTATACATTGTGTTCACACCTATGAACTGTCCATCACTACACACCTTTGTGCCAGACTACTGGCACCTGTAGTTTTAAAGCAGAAATCTCTTGTAACATTAAATATATTTTCAGAAAGGGCTGATGTGGGAAATAACATTTATCATAAATGCAGTGCTCACAAATTGCTTGTTGCTGTGCATTAGTGCTAAATCTGTAAATGTGTTTATCTCCTGCTTGTTCCTTTTCAGCAACTGCTCCTGAATTTTTGCATATAAAAATGGTGATATGAATGTGTGTGTCCACAGAGCTGGAGGCTGAGGAGTGGTGGAAGTTATTGTGTTTGGAGTGTTTGGGCAGCAGACTTAATGACATCAGCCTGGGAGAACCGGACTTGTTAGCAGCAGGGGTGCAGAGGGAACAGAACGGTCAGTATCCAATTAGAGCCCGGATTTTTCCTCTTGTACTCTATAAATGATTCTATTACAGAGTCCAAATGTGTTTGTTAAACACAGTACCTCCAGGTCTGTCCTCAAGTTTATAAATGATCGGCCTGGGCCAAGGTTCTTTACTAAGCACTAATGGGTACCGCCGTGCATCAGAGCATCAGCCCATAATGAAGCTTGTCATAGAGATGGATGAGATTATGGTGCAGAAGAAAGGCAGGATGAATGCGCATGGCACATCTGCCTGAAAACACTTAAGAGAATGAGTGAAAATAATCTTTAGCTAATGTTTCCTTCTATAGGTATGCGCTTCCTTCAAACTGAAGCCCGAGACAAGACCCGTACCTGAGATCGTTTGACACGATCTGACCCAACCAGAGTTGCGCTTTTAAATTTAGAATCCAATCCCAACTTAAAGTCATTTTTCCATAACCAGAATTTTTAAATATGCTGTATTTCACGATTGCATGCAACAGTCAGTTAACAAATACATGTAAAGAAACCGTTTCATCAAGGCTAGTCGCCACTCGCCAGTCCAGCACACAAGGCAAAAGAAAAAAGCACTTATCAATCATGAGCATGCGGCCATGCGCCATTTGCAATAATGTGACAGAGAGGCTGCTAGAGCAGGCATAAGAACAAAACAAGTTTTGTTTTTAAATAATGCCTATAGAGCAAACACCACGGCACACATTATATGTAAGATATAATCCATGGCTTACATGTATGTGCCTTAAAATATTTAAACACAGAGATGATGTAGGGTGGTTATACCATGTTTATTTGAATGAATGATTTATATTGATAATTTGAAAAAATTTTCGAGGAAGAGGGAGGAAAGTTGTGTGAGTGAATAACCTGTGCCTGCACATCTCCCTCTCTACAAACAATGAAGCTGAGTTAAGTAACTTCAAAAACAGTGTTTTTTTTTACCACGTTACTGAGAAATATAATGTAGCAATTCAGTATCGAAGCTATTTTATTAATAAATGTTTCTGTGTGTGTGTTTCTGTCAATGAAATTAGCGTAGCCTACTGAATATAGATTTACCTTAGCTACAAGAACCCGACCCAAAACCTGAGAATATTTTGGGACTCGTCAGGCCTGGGTCAGGTAGCAGACCTCTATTTCCCTCTAGAACTAATGAGGCAACGTGCGGCCAAAATTGTTAAATTAAAACACTGGTTCTAAAAGGGTTTCACTTCAGATTTTCCATTGGACATCAGTTGTCAAACCAAAACAGTATCAGAATTGTTCATTGTTTTGAGCGTGTCGTGCAACATGTGCAACTTGATGTTGGCATCTGCCTTCTTTGGCTAGGTTCCACCAAGTGACAGGTGAATTTGCATCAAAATTCAACAAAATTAGAATTTCCTCAACAACAAAATGATATAAGGAAAATGTTATCCTCATTTTAGAAATAATTTTAAAACCTCAACTACTCATGCTTATGTTTATTTTTTTATTAGGTTTATATTGAATATTTTACATTATAAATATATATAATTTAGTGTTATGTATGTATATATATATATATATATATATATATATAGAGAGAGAGAGAGAGAGAGAGAGAGAGAGAGATAGTGTGTGTTATTTTTATTATGTTTAATTTTAAAGTATAACAATATAAATGTTTTATTTTATATTAAATATAAAAACTTTATAATATCAAATATTTATAATATTTATTCATATTAAATAAAGACTAAGAATAATCCTGAGCCATGAGCACTGTTGAATTTCAGTAAATATATTAAAGATTATTAGTAATGCATAATACGTATCATCTTGTTTAATTATTTGCATGTTGCTAATGCAAATAATTAAAACAAATGGAATTTTTTTAAAAGATCAAATGATGTATCTATTTTATTTTATTTGGTCAGCAAATATCTGCAGTACGTGCTTATGACTTTTTATTCCCGAGAGATTTAAAATTAAAATCTTAAGCATAATGTTTTCTGTGTTTTCTGTGACTATAAGAACAGTCCTGACGCACAAGTTGAGAACCGTTACTTTAAGGCAACTGCATCTTCTCCAAGATCAGATTGTTTCAGTCTGAGTTGTGTCTGTGTTTAAGTGACTGTTTTTTTTTTTTTTTTTACACAATTCAGGAAATCAATATCAGTTCATCTCGAAGTGCTGCCGAAGCATTCAAGCATTAAGCTACGGCAGACACCGTATAGAGTGGTCATCAAATTTTTTTCAATCAAATGACAGGCAAATATAGATTTGTTTTCATAACGAGAGTGCGATGTGTATATGATTATATCAGCTGGAGGTCATCAGAATGATCAGTTCTCCACTACTCGACAGCTGAGGAATAACAAGCAGAGAGTTTGCCATTTGTGTTTCAATTAGACCCTTCTTACGGCGGGCTGTGATAATTAAAGTTAATTTTCACAATCCCTAAAATAGCCCCCACATTACATTGCCTCTTCCTCTGGAGAGATACATATCCTATTTTAAAGCATTAGGTATAATTAGGGATTATTAATTTGGATTATGAAGTGCACCCTTGTCTTTTTGGAGCTAATTGTGATGGTGTGGTTGCTCCAGTCGAGGTGGGCTCAACTGTGGCTCTATGGCAACAATCTGTTGACCTTTGTGCACTGCAAGAGCCACATCTGCAAGAAGAGAAAATAGTCTGTCTGAAAAATAATAATCATGTTAGATGGCTCTGTTGAGATGTTTTCTCGAGATTTCCAGCCATGCCCTTTAATTCGGTGTCATCTTTAGGCAAAGCAGAATCTTTCAGCTGCCCAAATAAAAGCTGTTTGAGATGTCTTGTAAATATGACTGAATGGACTGTGCCACCACCGTGCTTGGCCTTTTTTTAAGCAAGTTTAATTATTATTAAAATAAATGTCAATTAAACAGCAGTCTGCAACCTTTTCAAATCTGTTAAATAAACTATTTACCCTGTAATGAATTTTCTTTAACACACGACATTGGCAGTTTCTGTCAGTGAAAGCTGCTGCTGAACCTTTCTGAGTTATTTACTTGAAGGAACCATTCAGTTTTGTCGTCCTTTCTGTCTTAATATGATTTCCAAGGTTTAATGGGTACACTTCCTCTGCACTTGTTATTCTGAAGAAAATTATGTCTGAATCAAAAATAAATATAAAAATGTCACCAAAAACGATGATAAAAAACAACAACAACACACACACAAAAAAACACACTTTTTACAGCCTGACTCCTTTGGCTTCAAGGCTAGAATCTGATATATAAAATACATTTTTACTGGTCCTATTATGTGTGTGTGTGTGTAAACATTTTTTTTTATTATTATACCATCAAAATTCAGAACACACTTGCATTCTCAAAGCTTTCTGAAGAGATCAAATCAAGTTTTTAATTTTAATGTATACAATGGTTTCAGTTGTTTTTATAAAAAAAAAAAAAATTCTCAACAATCCCCCAATCTGTAATACTTACTTTAGTATTATTGAGATACTATTAAAAAAAAAAATTCCTAATGTTTTAAATCAGATTTTTATATTTTATATTTTCATTGAAATTTTACTTAAAGGTGAAGTACTCTTATAGTGTGTTTTTGTCATTTTTATACATCTATATAGTTTTATTAGCTTTTAGTTAAGTTTTTGTCATTTTAGTGCATATAATTTAACCAAATTAAAAAGTGAAATGTCTTTGCTGAAATTAAACTTTTTAAAAAAATAATTCAATTTATGTTTATTTTATGTTATTTTAAAATATTAATTTTAGTTTTAGTTAACTATAGTACTTCTGACTTTTAAATTAATTTATTTTTTTATTCCAGAAAGATTTAATGTTTACTTGATGCCGACCCCAAACCTGGACATCTACGGGGAGTGCACAATGCAGATCACCCACGAGAACATCTACCTTTGGGACATCCACAATGCCCGAGTCAAGCTGGTCATGTGGCCGCTCAACTCCCTGAGGAGATACGGCAGAGACTCGACCTGGTTCACATTTGAGTCCGGGAGGTGCGTGAACATCGTTCGATTCTAGTTGGGAGTGCTTTTGTCTGACAAGATGTTTTCATCCTAAATCCAATAGTCCTGATTCTGCTGCTCTGGATATTGATTCGCTGATTCATGAAAGTGCACAACATTTAACATATGCTTTGCCTTGCAGGCTGCCCTTACAGTCTACTCCTGCTGTTCAGCCTATTACGACAAGAACATGAGTGTATTGAAAATTAATAGAAGCTATAATTGCTTAACGGATGTGTGTGCATGTGTTGTTCTCTTACAGGATGTGTGATACGGGGGAAGGTTTGTTCACATTTCAGACCAGAGAAGGTGAGATGATCTATCAGAGAGTTCACTCTGCCACGCTGTCCATCGCCGAGCAACATGAACGCATGATGATGGAGATGGAGAAGAGCTCACAGGTAGAGTAAAAGTACACATCCCATAATTCTACAGGGGAGAGGCATTTTATATTTGGTATTTTATAACAAGGTATTATATGTGTTATTCCGTTATATTAGTGCAAGCATATTTTACAAACGATTCTCCATTGCAGTGTTCACAGTGGAGGGAGGTCCTGGGATCCCCATTAAAAAATCTGTTTTAGTACATTTTAAAATTTACATTTTACATTCAAAGCTGATTTTCCCTCAAAATTCTAAAAACATGTTTTGTAAGGTTAATTTATGATTATTAATATACTTAAATTGGTAAAATAATAATCAGTAATTAATCACGTCTGTACTTTTACTGTTGATTTAATCACCTTAAACAAATCTGCAAATCATAAATAAGATTTTGGTTTCAAAAACACATGCAAAATTTGGGGGCCAGTATGTTTTTCCTGGTAAAAAATAAATTAAAGAATATTTAGCAAGGATGCATAAAAAAAGGATTAATAATAATTAAAAAAAAAAGATATTTGATAATATAATTTATTTGTAATGTTACATTACATTTCAGCTTCAAATAAATGCTGTCCTTTTAAACTTTTCCTTATATCCCAAATAGTTTTTATTATAATTAATTTGAATATAAGAAACTTAGTGAACGAACTCCATCGCACACCTGTAAGTGATAGGTGCGTAGAAAATAAAGACCAGGTGGGTCGTATCAACATATAAGGAACTCCCGCACACTATCTTAACTTGCAAATTAAAATTTTAATCACACCAACGTTTCGGTCTCACGACCTTCATCAGGAGTATACAAATGTTCAAATTCATCTCTTTTAAAATAAACACATGACCAATTAACAGAGCTCCATCTGCACAGAACTAAGCTCATTCGGAATACATGATTAGCACCACATCATAAACAATTACAACAATCAAGATCCCCCTATAGGTTAACAAAATCATCCAAAAAGCACAATCAATACATCGTCATCAAACAGCATCAAATTGTAATTCTAAACCGGTAGTCAGGCTCCATAGTCTCTCAAACTCATCGTGAATACACAGTAAAAACAACACCTCATTCAAAACAATTGCATGACTATAACATTACATTAAATAATGCTTCATCGTTCATACCCATAGGTGATAAAGTTTGAATGGTGTAAATCCAAAACAGTTCACGTCTCTGTAGAAGTAATTCGATGTCTAAGTTACTTTCTCAATCCCACAAAAGCGTAAAGAGGTTACATCGTGATTCAAAGTTAAAAAGTGTGCCGCAACTGGATAATTTAGATCTTTTCTTCTGATCGAACTCTTATGTTCACTAATTCTTTGTTTCAATTGACGTGATGTTTTTCCCACATAGCCTATACCACAAGGACAACGGATCAAATACACAACATGAGTGGAAACACAAGTAATCACAGATTTGATGCTATATTTTTTGCCAGTTCTACAGTTCTAGGATGACAGAAAAATGATGTTTTAAACGTATTGTTACACTGAGCACAATTCCCACAACGATAATTGCCCTTCTGTATAGGACTAAGTAAACTCTGAGATGCACGAGGGCTAACGCTCTGAAAACAAGCATGTACCAAGCTGTCTTTTAAATTCCTAGCGCGTTTGTGTACAATCAAAGGAGGATGTTTAAAAATATCGCTCAGCTCTGAATCAGAAGACAACAAATGCCAGTGTTTTTTAAAAATTGATTTTATCATGTAAGACTTAGGTGAATATGTTGTAATACAAGCAAAAGAATACTTTCTTGTTTTTCTTGTCTTCTTTTTTAGCAATTCAGACCGCGTCTTTTTAAAAGCTGTATTAAATCCTTCATCAACCCAATCTAAAGGGTAACCTCTGTTCAAAAATTTGATTTTCGATTTCTCAATAAAGTCGGAATCAGAATAACAAATCCTCCTCAGTCTGTAGAACTGACTCTTAGGCAGTCCTTTTTTTAAAAAAACATACTGGTAGCGAGTAAAAGTGTGTTACGATCGGTCTCTTTTGTAAACAAAGTTGTAGTTAAACTGCCTTCGTTCTTCTGTATCCACATATCAAGGAAGTGTACTCTAGACAGATTCATTTCAGGAGTAAAATCCAAGTCGTCAACCAAGCTATTCAAATATGTCACAAATTCTCGAGCCTCATCGTGATCACCCAAAAAGACACAGGAAATATCGTCAATGTATCTATACCATTTGATGATCTTTGAATAGAAAGGATTATTTTCTGTATTCAATACATAACTCTCTTAAAAAAAAACATAAATAGATTGGCATAGTTAGGGGCAAAATTCGAGCCCATTGCTGTCCCAATTATCTGAAGAAAAAAATCCTTATCAAAACTAAAATAATTATATTTCAAAAGGTACGAAGCCATCTCGATGATAAAGTCTGATGGTGGACTAGAGTCCTCGCGTAACGAAAGATAATGTCTAAGGGCAATAAGTCCTTTTTCATGTGAGATGTTAGTATATAGACTTGTTATGTCCAAAGTTAATAATAAAGAATTATCGGGTAAATCATATAACTCGGAAATCTTGTTGATAAAGTCTGTAGAATCTCGAATGTAAGTAGGTAACGAATAAACAAAAGGTTTTATAAAAAAATCAACATACTGAGATAAAGGAGATAAGAGGGAATTAGTCTGTGCCACAATCGGACGACCTGGAGGGTCAATAAGTCTCTTATGAATTTTAGGAAGAGTATAAAAACAGGTCTAATCAGGTGTTGACAATACAAAAATTTAAACTCCGATTGAGATATCCAACCTTCTGTTTTAGCATTTGTTAAAAATTACAGTATCTCAGATTGATAAGTGTTGGTAGGATCACTGGGAAGTTTTTTATAAAACTTAATATTCTGTAATTGTGAAAGAATTTCGTGTTGGTATTTTTTCGTATCTTGGATTACAATAGCCCCTCCTTTTATCAGCAGGTTTTATAATGATGCTTGGGTCACTTATCAATTCGGTCAATGCTTTTTTCTCATTTAATGAAAGATTATGAGAAATTGTATTACTAGAAGAACAAGCTTCCATCACCTCTTGTTCAACCAAATGACAAAAAGTATGAATAGTGTGGTTAGACACATCTGATTTGGAGAAAAATACTGTAGTTTCATCTGTCTAAAACATTTAAACAGATCCACTTTTAGACCGAAACAATTAAAACCACTAGTAGGCACAAAAGATAATCCTTTGGATAAAACCACAGTTTGATCATCAGAAAGTTCCTTTTCAGAAATATTAATTACCGTCTCTTTGAGTAGCTGCGAGTCCACGGTCGTAAACTTCTTTGAGGCTCTTGAACCTCTTCGACATTTCTTCGTCATGTCTCACGTCTCCGTGGACCAAAGGGGCCAAAAAAAACATTGAAAGTTTACCGACTCCATAGTTTTTAATGGTATTTTATACAGTATGTGATAATTTTAGTGAATGGCATAAGCTAAAAAAGTCTACAGTATTTTAAAAAAAATGATTACCTTATGTCAGATAACCTAAAAATCAACCTATTGCCATGCACAGTATAATTCAATATGACGGTTGCAGCTGTCATGAATCCTGTCCATGAACTTAAGTCCACTTGCCACCAGAGGTCCCCCTTCCATTATTTTGACTCTCACATCACATAGACTGTTACACATCACCCTGGACTTAATTTCCCATGCTCCATTGCACGTCTCACAAGCTCACCTGAAACCAATCACAAACAAGTGCTATCAATAACACACACAATATATATCTGCCACCATCCACTGCTGAGTATTGTTTAGCATTTATGCTGTTGATCAAAGCTACTTTATGGAGCCAGTTCCCGGTCCTAGTTTGAGTTTTTAGCTCTGACTCAAAGTCTAGTTTAACCCTGTTTATTACATTAGTTAGTGATGGGACAATTGACTCAGATGCTTCGATGCAGTTTTCCAACCACTATTGTATCACATACTGTGCCGATGCTTGTATCGAAAATAACACCACATGATTGATTACGTTTGAAACTTTGAAATTCATGCAGTTTCAGAAGGTCGGGATAGCGTGGCTTGAAAAAAATGTCGCTTAATGATCCCACCTGATGCATAAAAGGATTATTCAGTCACTTTGAGGACTGTCAGTAGGACATTTAATCAGGTTTAAAACTGGGGTCTCAGAGCCCCCGAACACAGCATAAGAGTATAACAACTCACCCAATATATATATATATATATATATATATATATATATATATATATTTTTTTTTTTTTTTTTTTTTTTTTTTTTTTTTTCAGCTACCCACGTCCATTATGATCACCTTTTTGTGTTTTATATTATTGCTCGATATGTGAATCCGTTGACCAAGCTATACATGACACGGGTTGTGGACTCACTGGCACAAACTAATTTAGATGAGATTATGGCAGAATAGATATTGTATTGATCCCAGATTGATTCCACTCTTGAATGTCACAGACTTCCGAATCTTTTGTTTGGTCACATGCTTTTTCAAACGGTCCTCTGCTCCACTATGATTAGTCAGAAATGGTGGAGAACACAAGTCCGGCCATCAGATGTCACTAATGCACACGATGTTAAAAGCTGTGAGCAATAAACCGTTTTCTGCACAATTTCGTGAAAGTCTCAAACGCTTCAGAAAGCCTAAATTTCCCATCCCTATCCTTTTTCATTCGTGCCTTAATCCTAGTCTGAATATATCTTTTCTGTATGATCTTTGCCTGCCCTGAAGTAAATTGCCTGTCTTGGATTACTCCTTTCGTCTCATCCTGTTCGGATACTGTTTATTCCTCGCCTGGACCATCGCCTGTGTTTTGGATTACTCTTGAGTCTTGCCCTCTATATACCTGTTTGCCATTGTCTGACCCTTGCCTGTTGTGACTGTTTTAGAATAAAGCTTTGCACATGGATCCGCACATTTATCATCTCAGTTGCCCCGTAACAGAAGTTCACGGACAGGATTCGTGACAGCATCTTCATCGTAAGGATTCTGGCAATTTTCTGAGTATGTTTCCCCACTTCCATGCTTGCACAGTGCACAGTATGTGATGTTTCATAAATCCAGGTCACAGAACACTGGCATCTTTGAAAAGCAGCTGCTGTCACCTAATCCTGAACTGCACTATCGGTTGAGTACCTACAAAAATACTGCACTTATGTATTTCTATAGCTCAGCTGGTAGAAGCATGACGTTAGCAACATCAAGGTCAAGAGTTTGAATCCCAAGAACACGCATACTGATAATATGCATGCCTTCAGTGCAGTTGAAGTCATTTAAAAAAAAAAAAAAGCAAATGCGTACATGTAAATGGATTTGAGACACAAGATGAACACAGAAATAACAGCCTCTGGAGTTTTTCAGTCTTCAAAGCTTCTGAACACTAATGCCTTAAAATGTTATCCTGCAATTTTGGTTATCAACGTTTCATTGAAAGCACATTTTGGTCATTTCTCCGTAGCCCCTGAAGCTAGCGAGGTTGATGATTTGTTCAGTCGCCTGGTGCGGATGGGCTTTCCTGCACTATTTAAACTGCACTGCTGCCTTGCTGGCAGAGAATCTGTTCTGTCATCTCCGAGGCCTTCAGTGAAGGCTGATGAGATTTGACCATATGGCCCTCCTCTCAGATCTAGCCATCCAGGACCCCTGCCAAAAATGCTGCTCTGAAATCTAAGAGTCTTTATTTGTTCGGATTTACGAAATTCCCTTAAAATGCTTTGATAAATGCACTTTTTAAAAGGCTGTAATGACACCACACTCCACCTGTCATCTATAATGTTCAAAACAGCCTAATGAAGGGGTGCTTTGAAATCTTCTCAGTGTAAGCCCTTTCCAAGTGATTTGACTGGAAATATTACCAATGTAACCCAATGATTTTCTGCTCTGCCTCACAGACTCTTTCAAACGAGAGCACATTAACAAAGTCGATATCTCTCCCGCGAAGTGCTTACTGGCACCACATCACGCGTCAGAACAGCGTGGGAGACATTTGCAATTACCAAGGTAAGACAGAGCTCCTTCCCACTCCACAGCTCAGTGAAAACACCATCTTTTTTTATGTCTGTCGTAGTTATGAGGGTGACGATTTCATCTGAAGCTCCACTGGGTACATTTATAAACCGTTGAGCATCACTGGCCCTTTAGCTTGGGTTAAACAAATACATTTGGTGATTTATTAGAGCATTAATATAGCAACACATTTGTTAGCGTTGCATGCTTTTTTACATCCTGCTTGCCTTTCTGGATCCTTGAGTGAAAAGTGTTTTGTTTTGTATGGTTCGAATGTGGTACTGCATTAGTTTACCTGGAAATCAGACTGGAGGATTTAATTTACTATGTGAATTAAAGTGAATGTAAATTAAGCATGAAAGGTTTCCATAGTGATCTTGAATTACTAGTAAAGCTGTGTTGCGCATAGAGACTGGATTTGCATAAAGTAGCTGATGAGTTTGTATTCATCTAATTGAAAAAATGGTGTCAGCAAAACCTTATTGTATTAATGCTCTCCTATATGCCAACAAATACATTTGTAGCGCATTTAAAATACAAGATGGTTACATTACATCTAAAAAGACAGATCATCTAAAAATAAAGACCATTTCATGTACTTACTCTCATGTTGTTCCAAACCAGGTTGATTTTGTTGCTTATCACCAATCACTTTCACTGTATGGAAAAGAGCAGCTTGGTCATTCTACAATGTATACCATTTTTCAGTAAATAATAATATTTTTTTTATATTATTTTAATTTTAAATTTTTGTTGATGTTGTTGCTTATATAAATCCCTCACTGATGCACATTTAATTCTAATATCCATGTTACAAAAATACATATTGCACCTACTATTTGGGTGCCATTTATTATTATTATTTTTTTTTTCATGGCTGCTTTTTAGCAAATGCTTTTGTGTGTTGGATTGGAAGCAGGTATTAACTGAGAGGTCCATGTGGTCGGGAGACACGTAGCATTAGGGAAATGATATTCCCATCTGCTGGGAGAAAGATGACTTGATCTGCCTGGTGAGAGATAACTGGACACCGCATGGGTTTGGTGCCTTGGTTTTTGTCAAGCTGTCAAAACCGTCCTTTGGCATATGTGAATAACCTGTGGTTTTACTGTTACACAATTTCACAAGACACAAGCAGGAAATTTGAACATATGAATGCTTCACTCTAAGTGCACAAAAAGATTATTGGCTATAATGACACAATATTCTTGTCCCTAATCAGTGAAAATAAAATGTTTCATGGCAGCTCCAGCTGCTGACGTATCTGCCTCGGCGACTGCCAGCCTTAAAACCTTTGTCTCATTCATCATTGTGACATTCCCATTGTTGAGATGCTAGTCTGATATAGTGAATGTCCCCCTCCTCATCAGCTTCCCTCAGAAATACAAATTCAGCAGAATGCTGCGTTTTCTGAGAATAAATTGAGTGCATCACAATGTTGAAGGACGTTGTTTAGGTTGAAGAGTCAATAAGAGCCATGCGCCTTCCATGAGAGGAAAATTGAAAATATTACAAAAGATCTCTGCTGAACAACAGCACACTCCTTGCGAATTGTGCTGAATATATGACTTTGCCACCTGTGTAAGATGGCATATACAGCATGCTTTTTTAAATCAATCAATTATATTACATTAATAAATCAGTTAACAAAGATGAATTGGTGACAGCCGGACAACAATATGTAAAGTTCAGTATGTTCATTTAACTGCTCATTAGTTATTTGTGTATTTAAATTTTAAATAAGTTAAATCAGTTAAATAGAAAATGTGAATGTAAATATTCGCTAATAAATAATTATTATTTAAATAATGAGTTACTAAATAATAAAATACACTATAGTACATATATAGTACTGTATAGCACAAAAGTTTGGGATAAGTACATTTTTTTCAAGAGACGTTTACAATGTTACAAAAGAAACCATTTTCAGCATTGATAATTGATAAGAAATGTTTACTGAGCACCATATTTAGAATTTAGGTATGATTTCTAAGATATCACGTGATGTTGCAATAAAAATTACAATTTTTAAATTGTAATAATATTTCACAATATTGTTTTTGATCAAATAAATGCAGCCTTGGTGAGCATAAGATACATCTTACTGACACCAAACATTTGAAGAGTAGTCAGTTTTATATATATATATATATATATATATATATATATATATATATATATATATATATATATATATATATATATATATATATATATATATAAATAATACATTGTTAATATTTACGAAAGTTTGAAACAGCATGAGTAAATGATTGAAAGCATAACATATTAAATATAAGCATAACATATAACAAATGATGTTTGATAATCTTATTAATAATTAGATTATCGTGATATGATGCATTAGTAATATATGTAAAGAATGCGTTTTCTTCTCATATTGATAAATTAACCACCATATAAGGTATCTGTTTTTTATTGCTTACAGTAAATTCAGCTGTTGTTCATTCCTTCAGCTAACATCCACATCTGGCGGAAAAGAACATGACTTCCTGTCACTTTGTGAATGAGAAACAATGCCTGGAAAGTGTTATGCTGATGCTCATACAGTCACAGCTCAGGTGAAAGATGGAAAACGGGCCAAACTGGCAACGTACATTTGGTCACAAGATAAATTTGTAGTCAGAAGGTATGGATTTGCTGACTCACATAATATGAGTCATACTATTCGCCTGTTAAAAATGCATCACCTCATTCCCTTCCAAGTCATGTCGCACAATTAATAAATAATTCCTGTTACAAATAGCCTTGCAGTTGTTGTATATCATTATATTTTAACAAGCTTAGTGTAGGTGAAATAATGTCACAATAATGCATTTGAATTAATTTGCGGGTTTCCTCAGCATATTTTGATTTGTGTTATTACTCGTCTGTCACAGAATTGCCAAATTTTAGATAAATATATCAAAAGTAGGGCTGTACAATAAATCAAATTGTGATGTGGACTAGTGTCTATGAATTAGACTGCATATTAACCTGCAAATTAACCTGCAAAAACTGCTATTTAAATTAGGAATTCTGACATTCGTATCACACACACACACACACTGTAAACTTTGCCTCTATATTAAGACTGTGTCTGACCAACTGCTGTAGTAGTTACTAGAGGTAAGGATACATATTTTTAACCGGTCACTAGGAACACTTGCACTAAGGTTGCCTGGGTTCATGTTGAGGGAGAACAGTCCATATACAGACTCTTTGCATACCTCACCATTTTGCTAATCTGAAATCAATACACAGCAGACTCAATCTGTGTGCCTCCCTGCCAGACAGCACATTCCCAGCAGCTCCAACCTAGCAGCGATGATATAAAGAGGCTTTTGTGGAAGATTATGACAAGAGTAGTAGGGAGAGAGCTTTTCTTTTTATATATGCACACTCGCATGCTGCCATTCCGGGTCTTGGGAATGCTTTGGAGTGGTTTGATAAGCCTGCTTGGTCCTATGTGTGTCCTTTTGACCAGCTGCACCTTGCTTTTCTACTGACTGAGACTCTTCTGTTGCCAGTGTGTGTTTCCTTCAGCAAAAAATTGACTAGGCATACTTTTGCAGAGAAGAAGTGTTATTTCTTTTACTCTTCCAGCTGTATTTGTTAACTAGTGTTATTTTCTTCTTTTGCTGATAATGGCAATATTAGCCAGAGATAAACTGATATGTCATGTAAACAATGCATAAAGGTCACACCGGCCATTTGTTGTCTTGGTTGGAGCTGACCGAGTCCAATTAATAAAAAATAAAATATATAACTATATATAACTGAAATGTTATTAAATTGGGCTTAATGAAAATCAACATTCAGAGCTGGAAATTGTGAGTTAACTGATGCATAGAAATATGTAGTGGAAAAGTGCTGTTTTTCTCAGTCAAATCAATGTCAAATCAATTTCATTCATTTAAATTGACCATCATTTATGTTTTTGTGTGTGTGTGTGTGTATTGTGGGAGTGATTTTTTTTTTTATTGTTTTTTTTATTATTATTAAATATTACAAATCTCCAAATTACAAATTAGCTGTAATTCATGTTTAGTGATGTTCTTACCAGTTAGTGGATAAGTTGTATTTATAATATGTCATTATGTGACATTTTGAATAACAATAAGGAATGCCAGTTGATTTTATTTTCATCTTAATAATTACATGATTTGCTCATTAATTAATCCAATTAGTCACAAATAATTACTCATCAATATTTGCTGAGAAAAAACTCGAAATAAAGAAATTAAAAGTTTAATTATCATTTTAGACAGTGACGTGGAATAGAAAACACACAAAAAGTGGCCTTTAAAAACATTAACAATGTATGTTTTAATTCCATGACTCTCCTCATTAATTCAACACATCCTTGTATTCTGTCTGGAATATGTTTCTAGCCTCTGCAAAATGCACAAAATAATGATCTTTAAAAAAGCATCATATGACCCCTTTAAACACAAGCATTCGGCAACCATTACTATTGGTCAGAGGTTTCCATAAATATTTAAT
Source organism: Carassius auratus (assembly GCF_003368295.1). Lineage (NCBI taxonomy): Eukaryota > Metazoa > Chordata > Actinopteri > Cypriniformes > Cyprinidae > Carassius > Carassius auratus. The sequence goes on along the minus strand of NC_039291.1, from coordinate 5,090,708 downwards.
TAACATGTGAGGTTGTTTATTTTGTTGTAGCTAAGTTTAAAAACCCCTTTACGTGCAAACATCGCCGACGGCCCCAGTTTATTATTGTTTCACTTTCACAGCACATTAAACATCACTGTCTTACTTCATCTGGACAAACTGTGCATCAATGGAAAGTTTAAAGACTCAAGCTTCGATATTTGACCAATATTTTGATAAAACATTGTTGCAGTGACAGATATTTAGTGATTTATGTCAGGAGTGCAAAATAATAAATCCGTATTATGCCACATTTTGAATAGAAATTCACCACTCACTCATATTCAGTCAGGTCAGCAGCGGTTTATTTGTGTTCACATAGACTCACTGAACAGCGTCAATAAGGATTTATAGACCAAAGATGCATATCTGCGGAGATATATGGATATATTTACTGATGTTTACTTCAGATTTCTTCAGACAGAATCATAATTTCTATTCATTTTCCACGGATCTGATTATAAACAGCCTCTCCCAGCGATCTCTGTGTGTGTGTGTGCAGTGGTGTCAGCTTGTGCTGTGTGTGACTCAGACTCTGATTGGGCCTTCCCAATGTCAATCTTAGAGTGTCATATCTGGACACCGCCACATCGTGTCACATGCTTCCTGCACACTTCCTGGTAGTTATCTGGCCAAAACAACACTGAAACACCTCCGAAATATCCGAATAATAAACCCGCGATTACGATAGTAAAGCTTGGTATGAGAATTTCTTGAGCTCTGGGGCGTTTTTATAAAAAAAATCGAAAATGTACATCGGAAATGCTAACTTGTGAAGCGATGAAAAAGGCTACAAATAGCATATTTTTACAACAGTAAACGACCAAATTCCACCCCTGATCGCTAAAGGAAGTTATTATAAACACTCGACCGGGGGTTTAAAGTGAGTTTTGAGTAAAAGTATACTAATTATTTCATAAATTGTCTGATGTAGCTTGATGCTAACGTTAGCTCCGATGCTACTAATAGCAGGTGCTTTTCTTCTTCATAATGCATTTTTGTCTCAATAATTCACGTAAGGTCGTAAGAAAATGTTTTGTTGTATTTTTATAGTAAGACTTTTGATAAATAAGGGCTAAATGCAAAGAGAGACTGAAGTGAGATCGCTGCTTTGTTGCTTTGTAAAGCCTGAAAAACCACAATCAAGGCTAATAAAGGTGGAATAAAAACAAAAGAATAATGATAAAAGAATAATGCGGATAATGTGTCATACCTGGCGGAGGTGTGAAAGACTCGTTTGGTGAGAACAATAGAATCATGAATGGGGAGTTTTGCAAAGCCAACACACATACAAAATACACAGGAGAGTTTACATGTGAGATCTTACAGGGATGACAAGGGCCATAAATCAATCTGATTAGCCTTCTCTAAAAACACACATGACATGGCCTTAGAAAATATTTCATAAAATTCAGAGTTTTACAGATTCGATTATGAAAAAGTTTTGAAAGACTTGTGGCCTGAGCTACACTGTGTTTTCAAACTCATTTCCTACATCAACATTTTTTAAAATACATTTAAAACATATGCTTTTAATATTTTTATTTTTGTTTTTATGTTTGAGCTTATATATCTCTATTATCATAACAGTCTGAGTGATTCTGATTCCTGAACAGTAAACTTTAAAGTGTCAGCTTTGTGAACAAAGGTTGATTGCGTATCTAGTCAGAAAGAATCATGAGCAGAAACCTTTTTATTTTGGGTATGTAATTTCGGTCTCCATGCCAAAAAAGGGGGGTTTCTAGTAAGGGGTTAATAGTACAGTGCACATTGTTAGTGGTGTGTTGGTTGCAACCTAGTGCCCATTTATGCCACAACTAGACTGAGTTGATGCAACCGGCCCATGATGCAATGGCAGAGATGTCATACTGTAAATACAGCAGTGAACCTTGCATCCTTTTTTTTCTTTAGCTACATCTATCTGTCAGTCTGACAGAACATTATATTTGAATGATTGTAAAGGATTACGAATTTAAAAGCATTAATGAAATTTACACAATAAATACGAAAGGTTAAAACAAGTACAATACAATACTGTAGTTTCTGCTCTCCATTCTAGACCTGCCTTGTAAGTCAGACTGATGTGACCATCTTGCTTTAACGTCAAGCCAATGACAAATCGTCTGTGTCCCACTAGGTTAGATCAGTGTACTGCAGCCTCTTGTATATGTACACAATTGTTTGTGTGACAGTTGTGGTGTAACCCGGAGCCCCGGCGCCGCAGGAGCTGTCTTGCACACAACACATATATTTGTTTAACATCCCAGCAGATAATTCCTTTTTTTTTTAATGTCCTATCCAACTGAAACCAGGCCACAACTTTGTGCAACTGATCTGACGTATAATGACTTTTTTTTTAAAGACTGGCTTGTTTTGAGTGAGGTATGAAAAGCTTGTTTGGTTTCTGTCATTTTATATGAAGTAATGAAGAAGAATGGAGAGGTTGTCACTTGTCTTCTTCTCTGGTCATTGTTAGTTGGAGCCCCTGCGGTGGGAACTGACGGTGTTGGCCAACTGGCTGTTTGCAGTCAAAATTGGGAAGTCAAACACAGCGGCACTTCTGTCGATGTTATTAGTTCGAATAAATGTAAAACAAAGCCAGTGTTTTAAAATAAATCAATGCACATTTTCTGTGCATGTTACTCCTTTAATTACAAAGTTAAGAGGATATGGTATATTTCCAGTTTATTTGATGTTCATCAAGTTCTCTTTGCCATTGTATACTAATACATTTTTTTTTTTTTTTAATTCGATTTTATTTTTTAGTTTGAGCAATTTTGTTTACGAGCTGTTGTCATCTATTTATTCTTTTGTAAATTAGCTTTTTATTTCAGTTAAAAACAAATAGTTTATGGTAGTTGCCCACTCCTGTCAGGTTCCTGGTGAAGGGCGGCGATTTAGGACGGGGTGCCAATGATAATAAGGGAGGAGGCAGATGACTCGTCACATCCACCCCCCCCCACCCCCCCCCCCCCCCAACGATATCCCCATCATCAGGGCGCCGCCCACACGGGAGTGCTACCCTCCTCAACTAGGCTCAAAACGGTCGGAGTGGGCGGGGTCGGGGATTCCTCTCCATGCAGTCCTCCCTCTCGCACCGCGCCAGAACAGAGACAGAGAAACCGGGTTTTAGTCGACAGCCTTAACCAACCACAGGGTAAGATGACAATAACAGAGAAGTCACTTACCCCTTTTGTGGCTGGGGGGCTGTCTCCGTCATTCCTCCGTCCCAGTCTGGGTTTTCACATACTTTTGCGAGCGAGAGGGAGTGACATCATCAGGTGTTTCCCAACTACGCTGTCTAGGCTCCGCTCCAGCCCGCATTCTCCACCAGTGTGGCGGGAGGAGCAAACGACAGACACAGTGGGCGTGGCGTCAGGCCTCGGAGAGGCTTTTATTAACAGAAAATAAAGTAAAATGCATTTCCATCAGGTGTGCCCCATCACACGCCGCCAGCCCTGGCTCATCCAGTGAAGGGCGGCGATTTAGGACGGAGTGCCGCTGATAATCAGGGAGGAGGCAGCTGACTCATCAGAATATATATATATTAGGGCTGGTAATTTAACGCATTAATTACATTAATTATTAACACATTTGACACGCTTGCCCCGCTCCAGACCTATGTGGATCATCTGCCATTTCATACAGTCGATTGATGACTAATATGAGGCAGGACAACAACTTATCCCTGATAATAATTAATATCCATAAAATTCAAGATATGGGCCTAAATGCCCGTTTGAAATTTTGTCTCATATTTACATCACACAGTTAAGAAATATCACACAAGCTGTAGGCAAAGTGCAATACCACAAGAGTGCAAATGGGATACTCATCTTATACAACAGTTCATTAAGAAGTTAATGTTGTGTTATTTTAGACACAATGACTACGTTTACATGGACACTTTTTGGTTCAATCGGACTGAATTCATTACGATTGATGAATCTGATTGTAGTGTTTACATGAATGCTAAATAAAGTGATCGGGTTGATGTGCGGGTTTATATGTCACAAGCTACAAATCGGAATAGATTTTTTTCACACTGCTCAAATCGTGAAAGTGAAAAGTGAAAGTGACATAGATATTATAGAGTTTCTCACTGTTTGCACATGATAACCACTCTCCTACACGGTTTCTTTATTTGTTTTAATATTTACCCGTTTATTGATAAATATACATATAAACCGCTGTGCTGTGCTGCTCATATGTATCACGGGGGAAAAAAAGCCCCTCCCCACACCCAAAATGGGTTGCCTTTGGATGAGTCTCCAAAACAAGGTTGTCCTGCTCACTTCACAGTTGCCGAGTGAAAGGAGAGTTTTATAATGACAGGACACGCATTTATACAACACTTTATTCAAAAGGAAGAGCCACTCGCGCATCATACGTCATTACGTTATTTCTGCGTCATTGCACATGCGCAGTCCTTTCAGTTTTGTGGTTCAATCCGATCAAGTGTTTACATGCATGCTCAATCGTATAAGAAGAGGAATAAACCACACCCTTCAATCTGATCGAAATTTCATTCAGATCAGATCGATTAAGGTGTTTATATGAACGTTTTTCAGTCCGATTGAGCCGTCAATCTGATTACAAACTGATTATTTGGGTGCATGTAAACATAGCCATTGTTGTCTGTTTTGCTCAATTTTGCCAACCAAAATATAAAGACAAATCTGAATTTTTCATCCCCAAGCAACCCACAGTGGCATGTAATTTGTTAATCCACGTTTTGAACAAATTTGGTGAACCATTTGGCGCGTTGAACCATTGGCCATAGTCGTGTTGGATTTGAGTGGCACTGCACAGAGCTATCGGTGTATGACATCAAAGTACCGCGAGAGCGATTCAAAAGCACAAGGAGTCGTCGGCTTTCTAAGCTCTTGCGGTACTTTGATGTGACACACTGGTCGGTCTGATGATGATGATCCGCTTCAAGTCGAACAAGCATAACGATTCAATGAAACATTCATAAATAACCATTTATTTCACTCCTGAATGAATCAGCCATTTGAACAAATCAAACGAATGAATAAATAACTTGATTTAATCTAATCTAATCATTAAGACATTTTCCACCACCTATTGGCAGTTTTAGTTTATTATTTAGAGTATCATTTCATTAAAGAAATAATTAAATATTTTCTTGGTAATAATAATAATAATGAAAGTTATAGTTAACCCAACCGATTACCTTTTTGTAATCTCTGTTTGATGCTTTGCACAACAATGACTTGATCTTTTCAGAGTAATTTCTCCAAATTTGATGTGCGATTAATTAATTAATCACCACATCATGTAATTAATTAGATTACTTTTTTTATTGCTTACCATGCATTATATAGAATTTGACTCAAAAATGTTCTATTGCTGTATATGTCTGTTGAAATTAATAATGGATTTATAATGTACACTACAGTCACATCGTCTGGTTTTTTTCATTATGGTTTGAGTGTTTGATAAAGAAACAGTTTCCTGGTTGCTCAGGTACACTGTATTGCCTTTGTTATAAGAAAGTGATACAGCTTGTAGACTCCAAACACTGCAAATATTGTGAGAGTGTTCATGTGTGTGTGTGTTATCATCCAAGTGCTGTTTATCTGGCCGTTGCTTCATTTCCTTCATCCTGTAGAGCTCACTGCCAGCTCAGATCATTTGTGGCATGGTACCCTGACTGCAATTTCCTAAGGTGATGGAAACACACGTGGATGGTGTCTGTTGGCAGGTCACTGGAGCCACAGAGGCATAACATGTTTACCAAGCATGCAGGACAAGGGACGCTTCGACTGCCCTTGGGTTCATACAGGCTCCCTCAAATCCGCTTACATCAAAAGTGTGACATCGGGATGAGAGGACACCTTCTTTGCCGCCTGAATCATGTACCAGAGCAGGAGCGCTTAGTTCTGCCACACTCAACCCTCCTCCAACACACCTTCCTGGAATTTTCAGGAAAACACAAGGGTGATCAGATGTTCGGGATGAGGAGGGTTGGAAATAAACTCCATTTCATCTTCACCTAGTTCACACAATTAAAGATGCAGACACTTTAGGCTCAAGTCATGATGGTGATGTCAAAATGATTGCTAAGCAAAGCATTACGTGTGGATTAGTAAGGTCAGGGTCTCCAAAATTAAGCTGAATATACATAAAATCAGTACCTGAATCACTCAGATATCTGCATTGTATCAGCGCATAAAAAACATATGCACTGAATTACATCTTATCTGCTTTACAAAATCTTCGTATTCAGTACTGTATTACAGTAAGTTATAAACAAATGTTCTAGTATGAATAATAAAGCAAATGTCTCAACATACCTGTACAAACGAAACATTTGCCACTCTCATCTTTTTTGCACTATGAATTTGCATAAAGCATAGTGTGATTGACTGGTTATATTAAACACTGAATATATATATATATATATATATATATATATATATATATATATATATATATATACAGTACTGTATAGTAGTTAGAAAAAAAGATACTTTAGCAGTAAATATTGGGACAGTACATCATCACAAAATTGACACTTACAGACCGCATTTGCTTCTGAATTCACTGCAGTTCTTATTTTTAGTGGCAGATCTTTTCTTCCATGTTGTGACATATTTCTCAGCATTACATATATATGTAGTGTGTGTATACTGTCAAAATATAAAAATAAATAAAATTAATGAATAAAATTAAAATGACAAGGCTTTGATCATAAAACAAAGCATTTGGATATCATTGTAAGAGATTATTGGGAGATATGTAGAGACAACTGATATTTAAATGCAAGTAGTCTTACTTTACTGTTATATCTCATTGATTTAAATACAAGCTATCAGTATTTAATTTTACCTTTTGAAAGAAAGAAAGAAATGAATAAATACAAATAATAGGCTACAAATAGTAATACAAATATGATTAAATAAAAATACATAAAGGTTCAATAAAATGTTTCATAAAAAATATACAAAAATAAAAACCGACTCATTTCATATGTCAGGGTTGATTGGAGAAATCAGACACAAGTCTGTCGTTTCACTGGAAGTTTGACATTTTGATTGAACATTATTACGAAAAATAAATAAACATAAATTGTATGCTTGAATGAATTGTTCACAATAGGCTAAGATCTATAACATAAATTTAGAAAATAGATGAAATGAGACTGTTCAACTGAAAAAGAGAACAGTCTCATTTTCTCTTGTTCTTTTTTGCAAGCCATTGTGTATCTGAAAAGCACATATACACTGGAGATAGTATGCAGAATTTAGAATTTAGCATATTCAAAAAAAAAAAAAAAGGGAATCGGGACAGAGAGCTGGCGCATGACTCGGCCCTCTTGTTTTTGCTTAAAAAAAATGCATTGGTATTTCATAAAAAAAATATATATATATATATATATATATATAGCTATATATATATATATATATATAGCTATATATATATATATATATATATATATATATATATATATATATATATATATATATATATATATATATATATATAAGAATAATAATAATAAAAAAAAGACCAAACACAGAAACCGTTCACCCAAACTAACCCACCCACCCACCTGTAAAAAGTTACAATCTTCCATGCAATTCCTGTACGTTTCTCAGTTGGATTGTAAATAAAGTCTGTGTCATTCGTCGTGAGCTTGTGTTTGTTTGTTTGAGTCAGTTCTTCTCTATACATGGTCTTGGGATTGTTAGGAAACCTACTTGGGGAGCAGGTATCCTCGTCTCACCCTTGATATTCTACTCCTCCTCATCCATAATTGATCACACAGTCACCTCTAGAAAATCGAGTTAAGTCATCTTCCTCTCCTGCGAGCGTGCCAAACACTGATAGGTGGAGAGTTGCCAAGATCTTCTTTTTTTCCGTCTTGTTTGAGGAACAGTGCGATATTAATGCACAAAGGCGATCAATGCTGCATTCAAAAGCACAAGTTAATCGATGCACATAAATGTGTTTTGCCGTCCAGTTCTTATTATCTTTACACGAAAGCCGTTTGAAATCACTGCCTCGTCAATAACATGCATTATGATCTCTTTGGCTCTTTTAAGGTACGAGCTTGACTATGACACTCATTCCACGAGCGCAGACGTTTCAAAGCTTCCTTTCCGAGCAGACGGAGGAGGAACGGAACCAGGAGCAAGCAACAGCGGCCTCTAGTGGCGGCGACAGGGACTGCAGCAGCTCGCCGCTCCGTTGACGTGCGCTGTCACGGCTGGACGAAAGCCACGACTCACGGACATTCCAAAGCTTTAGGAAGCTTCTAGACACATGTACAGTATGAACTCTCTCTCTCTATATGTATGACTTAATAATTATTTGTAGAACAGTGTGTATATTAAGAACTCTAGAGGCCTCTTTTTGTACGTTGAAGAAGAAAAAATGCCAAAAAGTTGTACCATAATCTTTATTTTCCTTGTGTAGTTGAGGACAAATGGACCTCCTGCTGTTATTTTTCAGAGTTACTGTAAATATAATGCGCTGTAGCGTTTACACAACAAGTTTCTTGCATTTTTGTCTGTCGTTGTAATGGGACACCTACTTGGATTCTGTCAAACAGTAGGCCTACCTGTTTGTGTTTTAGCACCCTGCACTTTTAAATAGACCAATATCAGTGTTTGTTTGTTTGTTTGTTTTGGGCGGAGCCTATTTGGTGGCAGAAAATGACAGTTAGACTATAACATAGCAGTCTATTCAAACCATGGAATAAAAGAATACAAAATGTAATTTAAAAAAATTCTGACTTTTTTCCTCGCAATTCCGAGATTATATCACACAATCCTGGTTAGAAAAATGGACTCGTCATTCTTTCTTTTTAGTTTATAATCCCACACCTCTGTTGTTGTGTTTTTTATTTTATTTATTTTGTTCTCAAGGAGATAAAAAAAGAGAAAAAAAAGTCAGAATTGTAGATAAAATAGGTAAATGTTATAGTTTTAAATAATTATTCATGCATGTATCTCAACTGTAGGGCTAATACAATATGTCCCTACAGTATTTTCAAATTCATGCTTTAAAAGTAGGGTAATAATAGCAGGTTTGATCCGTGCATGGTCTGTCCGTTTAAACATTTGCATTTAGCTTCAAATAGCGTCTTTGTCGACAGAAGTATATAAAAATTATTTGCATTACGATTCTGACATCCAAATGACACAACAATAATATGTTTCTCTTATTCCATGGATCTTACCCTCTTCCCTCCATTTGTTCCCAGTGTTTTTCTGCCACCACAGTGCGTGAGCTGCAAGTGATGTAACTGTGACGTCTCCTCCAAATTGGTCTATAAGAGCTTGTTTTGCACTTTTGTCATTTGCTTTGGGGTCCATTATATGCAGCAATGTTGTCTGTAGATGTCTGCAGTGTGGTGTTTTGGGAGGTATGATAAAATATATAGTTTTAAAGGGATAGTTCACCCAAGAATTGGATGCTCTGTTATCATTTGCTCACTTTCCAAACTTTTTTTTTTTAATTCTAAATGACTCAAAAGCACTATATAACAAAAGGGTCCACAAAACTTGATTCTGAATATTCTGAAGCCATACTGTTGCATGAGGAACAGACCCAAATTTAAGTCATTACACAATCATATCGCAAATGTAAGATTTTTTGAGTCAGATCTTCTCAGTGAATCTGTTGATCTAGTTCACAGAAGCAGCTCGAATGATTCATTTACTAATCTGGAGTCAATTATCTGGTAACAGTGCAGTCATTGAGTTATACAACTTTGGAATGACGTGAAGGTGATCATTTTTGGAAGAGCTATTCCATTTAATAATTTCCCTCCAAAACCTAATTTTATATTAAATGAGTTTCTGAAATGTGTCTACACACTGGATTTGAGGTCCGGTTAATCTGAACCTTCTCACACTGCAGAAGAAGTGCCTTCAGACTCTGCTAGACTGAGACTCTGGCTGGAACGCTGATTAAATGAACATCCTGCTAGCCATCCAGCATGTTTATAACTGAATTACGTTTATACGTTGACGCGGCATTTGTCTGAAAGAAGAACGAAATGTCTTTTCTCTCCCTGCAAAGGAAAATGCTTTTCCAATAACTCAGCTGAATGACTTTAAAGGTTTCAAAGGTTGAACCGATCTCGTGTAGATAGCTGATGATAGAAGAGTGCACAGAAACAATAATGCATTCAGTGTGACAATCAATACAGATTTACTCAACCGTAAAATACCTTTAAATGACTTTTGATGTTTTGTCTAATTGTGCTAGAAAACCTGTTTCAACCAGAAGAATAACACAATGATCATGTCATATCTCATGATGTGGAGCTAAAGGTTTGAGAAGCACATGAAGAATCCCCCAACGTCCCCACATATAATTATATACACAGAAATCGTTCTAGTCAGCATCTAGTAGAGCTTGAATGTGAATTAACCTCTGTTTTATTACAATGTGCATTGTTTTTTTGTTTTTTTCATTTAAAAATGTCTTTAAAATGTGAACGCCCTTTTCTAAGGGGATTTCTAAGGGATATTTGGTCAAACACTGTGGTCAAACACTTTAAATCCATGAGATTTCAGACCTTTTTTGTTTGTTTTTTTTTTCAGGCATCATTTCTTGTACAATGTCTTTCTGGTTGTGTTAAAGCATTTACATCAGTTTTAGTTTGTCTGTGTGTATGGTTATTTGTAATTGTTGTTTTTTGCTTTTGTTTTTTATCCGTGTTTTATTTTTAGGCATTGCTTATTTTGTCCTGTGTGGATATGTCAATGTTTACTGAGTAAAATAAACTGAATGGACTTTACAGAATCCCTTGAATATTGTATATGCATCCGCAATAAAGAAATAATTCACCAGAAAATGAATGTATATAATAGCCTGTATGTATAAATCAAGCAGTTATTTGAACAAAAAACTACAGTTAAAACAGTAATATTGAGAAATATTTTTTTGTTTTACAAGTAAGGAACTGTTTTCTTTTCTAAATCTATTTCTAAAATGTATTTATTCCTGTGATGCAAAGCTGAATTTTCAGCATCGTTACTCCAGTTCTTCATTGTCATATAATCCTTCAGAAATAATTGTAAAATTATTGCTGATTTGGTGAAACACATGAGGCAATAACAGAATGTATGTTGAAAACAGTTGTGCTGCTTAATATTATTATTGTGGAAACTGAAAATTTGTAGGTCTATACTTTCAGGATGAATATAAAGTTCAAAAGAACAGCATTTATTTGAAATAGAAAGCAACATAACACATCATAAATGTAACATTGGTGACATAGCAAAAAGTTACATACTGCAGCTTTAAAAGAATTAATTTAACAAATGAATAATAATAATAATAATAATAATAATAATACAAACTTACTCCAAACTTGTAATATACATAGAGAGAGAGAGAGAGATTCCCTTAAGATTTGTTTGTTACCTAAATAGTATATAAAAAAGAAAAGCAAAAAGTCAACATTAAATGTTAATTTCTTTATATATAGAGTCTTAAAGAACGTACATCTCCAACGACATCATACAGGCATAATACAGTGTCACAAGACCAAATCTAATATCTTTTAGAGTACCAAGCATATTTTTTTGATTTGTAGATGCATCAAAATGTGATTCATTTTATTCCTGTACATGTTAAGTGCGCTGTGCTCGAACATCACATCTGAACTTTTGAATGATCTTAATCATTTATATCTCACAAAGCAAATCATATTCCGCCTGTAAGCTGAGCATTGTCAGTTCACCTGTGAAAGATGCAGCCTTCTTATCCCAGATTTCATTCGGGAGACTGGTACTTCCATTTCTGCGGAGAGAAAGCATTCGGACAAAAACTGAGAAACGAGACAAAGATGTGATTTGGAGAAGATTCATCCACTCGAAAGCTCTCTGAGGTCCGATCATTTGTTAATTAGAGTCACTCAAACTAAAGTGTTTTACTTCGGCGTCTGCTCAGAGCGACTGTGCTTGGCTTATATCTGGATTTGAAACAGTCCAGAAAGCTTCTTAAGAAGATTACCTGCCAAACTGACTTCACAGAAGAGCAAAGAGGACATTTTCCCCAATGTGGTCATGAGCAGCCAACATCCAGCACCATTATGCAATGAAATACCATGTAATGTGGGTTCTGGGCCAGGCTTGAAAGGTTAATGTAATGATGAAGAAGACGATGATGGTGGTAGTGGTTCATCAGATGACAAATTATATGCATGGCTCCATTAATCATCTGCATTATTAGGAATTTCCCCTCTGATCCATCCATTGGTATTCAGGTGCAAATGCATTTCTTGGCACTGGCGTTTGGTTTTTTGTTTTACGATTTCTGCTGTTCGGCTACAGCTAGTTTTTCAACTAGTTTCAGTTTTTCAGTTTTAGCTCTGTAGTACTGTATCTCATCTCCTTTGTTTTTGTCTTCCATGAGCTCTCACTATCTGAAAGTTAACATATATATCTTTATCTTTTGCCCCAATTCTGGTCCCCTTTTTCATCCTGTCATAGACACCGCCGTGATCATATGGGTTACGCTGCCACAGAAAGAAAACATTCAGTGTGAGTTATGAATGAAAATAGCATTAGACCTACTGCAGTTGCATTAGTGTTAAGGGACTTTTATTAGTGGTAGTTATTAAGCAAAGATATTTTACTTGCCCCTGCTGGGGCACTGAACCACTGTTCAAAACAATATTCTAAACATTATAATAGAAAATGCAAAGTGCAGAATTTGCTAACTATACTAGGTAAACTAAAAATGAATTTGGGAGAGATTGGAAATGGGTATGAATTTAATAACAAGGGGTGTCTTTGCATTGCATTTTGTAGACGTTGTTATTAATGAGGCATCATGTGTTAATCCCAGCAATGAAATATGGAAATATGTTTATATATAATATACAGCAGCGTGAATTTCATGAAATATGTCCAGGTTATGCTCAGTGTTGTTATTATTAAAACTTGATTCTAAAACAAATAGAAATAATTCAGAAAATAGATCAAATATTAATGTTAGAAAACTTTGCAAATGTTGCGGCCACAACAAATTTTAATTAAAATAAATTCAAGTTAAAGTGCTTGAATTACTAAAACTGATATTACAATAAATTAAATGTAAACATCATTATATTTCTGCTATATATATATATATATATATATATATATATATATATATATATATATATATATATATATATATATATATATATTTAATCGTATATTAAAATAAAAATAATATATTATGTAATTTTACACATATATATTAAAATATTTAACAAATTATACATATAAAATAAAAATAATCTAAATATTCTGAGAATATGATGCTACTGTTAATATACTAATGTTAACATAAAAATGTACAATTGTTTTAAATTGTATAATTCCAGGAATTAAATATTTATATTCCATGGTAGTATTAGTTGATTTTAATAAACCAATCACATTTCAGTATCAACCAGATCAGTGCATTATAATATAAAAATAGTCACATTATCCAATTTTAATCACACTACAAATATGACGGAGCACTGAATTAATATGAGCAAAGTAAGTCGCAATAATAATTTTTGAAAACTTGATTTTGTAGTGAAATATGGACGATGAGATTCACACAGCAACAATGCATGCTCAGGTGTGTGGGAAATAAACTGATTGACATGTTTACCTGTCTTTTAGCAGGATGCAGTTTGATTCTGTACTCCTCTCTCTTCCTTTTCATCCTGTGAAAACCAGTTTAGAAATTGAGTGACGGTTTTCTCTAGATGACAGACGTTAAAGGCCACTTAATCATTTTATTAAGGATACAGGAAAGCAAACACTGCAGTATAGAGATAACCTCGCTTCACTGCAAAATAACAAACTGCACACTCAGTATAAAACTAAGTGAGGCTGGCTGCAAGTGTGGTGGACATATGGCGAAGGCTAGGAGGGGATGGGATTTCACAGCCAGTTATCTGAGAGACCTCTTAACAGACAGACCAAATGCTTATAACTTCATACCTAATGAAAGCTATGGGAAATGCATTGTCCTTCAACCTTCAATCCAAATTCAGTCACAACATGCACAGAACACAAGACTATTATACCAGCGGTGAATCTGTTTGTACTGTTTTTAGTTATGTTAGCCCTCATAATTTCCTCAACAAAATTGGAAAAGATGCTTTTTGCTGTTTATCACCTGCTAGAGCACACCATATAACAAAGAGACATCCTTACTCGAGTTCTCAAGGTGGTTTGAGCGTCTAGTGTAAAAACCGCTGGGCGTTTATGAATAATACAGTGATATGACACACCTGTTCAGCCACGTCAGTAATAAAATCATCAGAAGAGCGACGCCAACCAGCCCTCCTCCAATATACACATACAGCATGTGATGAAGACCCCTAAAATCTGAAATGAGGGAGAAACAAACTTCAGCTATAAAAATATTCATTCATAAATATTTCATAGATAAAACTCGAATGAACTGAGCTGCGACAGGACAGTGTTGTAACTTATGTGTTGTAATTCTCAAAATAAAACAATGGAGTATGACAAAAGTAACAGTTGGTGGCAAAATATTATTAAACTCATGGTTTTGGTTCTTAAAAAAAAAAAGGCTTTAATTTTCTAAGTCTATCCAGAATCAGAATTACGAACCTTGAATGCAAAATGACATCGGATGTATCATTTTAGATTTTCTTTTTCTCAAAATCTTTTAATTTCTTGATTTTCTATGCTTCATATATAAATCTTGTATGTTAGCCTGAGCAACAAAAATTATGCCATGCATGGAAGCATACCACCATTTCTAATTTATCTCTTTGTTGTAACATTTTTTTTGTTTTGCTTTATTTTTTTTGCATTGAAATGTAGAGAATAAAAATGAACTGGATTTAATATCATTTTAACCTACAGTAAGTTTCACCCCACGATTGATTTTTGGTCCTTTGTAGAAAACGGTTTGGTTATCTCTGTTTTAAATAAACAGATAGTTCAGGCCTTGTCCTACCTTGAGCAGGTAGAGTGGTCAGCAGGATTGTGGTGGACTGGACACCGGCGTCTGTGCTGAAGTTGCAGCGGTAGAGTCCTCCATCTTCTTTGATGATGTTGGTCAGGTGTAGACTGACCTCCATAGCATCACTGCAGTTCAGTCGGGCTCTACTGTTGAACTCGCTCAGCTCCATGTCCTCTCCTAGCATCTGACACGTTGCTATAATATTACTACTGCCCAGCTCGGCATCCAGTTTCTCAATGCTTACTTGGTAAACCTCACCGTTATGGACATGGTCACATATAATGGTCAGGTTGTCATTCTCTGTGACCACCAACTTAGTGTCTGGTTGAATAGAGAAGGTGGCGGTGATCGCTAAAAAAACAGAAAGAAAAGTAAGGAGATTGTTAACCTAGTTGGCTATTCTCACTGTAGGGTTAAACCTGTTAGATTACCATGTCTGTAACATTGCAAAATATTTTCTTCATTCACCTTCTCTTTCGACAAATGTGTCTTTGGTCCATGAACCCTGAGGATAAGTCTGCAGAGAGCAGTGATACTGGCCGATGTCATCGTCAGTGACGTTCATTATGGAAATACTGCCGTCCATCTCGGTGGTTTTCAGAAACTCCACTCTGCCTTCATATGATGACTCAAAGTTGGTACCATACTGAGGATGATAAACGGCTACAGGTTTTGAAAGAGACTTTTTAGTCCAAGAGACCATGATGAGCTGGCCAGTCCACGGACACAGGCAGTCCAATATCATTCCATCCTTCAGTATGACTTTTGATTCCGGGGCTTTCATCTGAACAGAGCCTAGAAGACATTAAGAAAGTGCGGGAAATCAGACGGAGAAAAAAAAATTGGACACAAAAGTATACAAAATCATCTAAAGGTACATCATTTCAAGTCATCAGATACTGGCAGAGAACATCAGAGCTCAAACACACATTCTGACCAATACTTTTTTTGTTTTGTTTTTTTCTCTGGGCATTTGCAGTTATTGGATTTTAAAAGGTAATAGTTTTAACTAACAAACTTTTGATATATTAGAAATGTTCAAAGTTTGGGGTCTGTAAGATTTAATTTTTTTTATGTTTTTGAAACAAGTCTCTTATTCTCACCAAAGCTGCATTTATTTGAACAAAAGTACAGTTAAACAGTAATATTGTGAAATATTACAATTAAAAAAGTCCTATTTTAACATATAATATAATATAATATATTCATGTTATAGCAAATCTGAATCATCACTCCCACATGATCCTAAAATCATTCAGATATGCAGATTTCAAACGGTTCAAGAAACATTTCTTATTCGTCAGTGGTATTGCTTAATATTTTCTTTTTTGTGTGTGTGGAAACTATTATGCTTTTTTAAGGATTCTTTGATGAACATTGAAAGCTATAATAGATAAAATAGAAATACTTATACACACAATACAAAGGCTACATTCCTGTTTGCAGGAAGTATTTATTTTTATTGTTTTATTTATTAAAAAACAAATGAATTGGAGTAGAAATATAATTATGTAATTTAAAGTTAGTATTTTTACTTTAATGTTACAAAAACTATTTAGTTTATATATATATATATATATATATATCAGCAAATTTCAGTCTTCCATATTGGATTATTAAGCATTAGTTGAGATATTTTTTCGGTTGAGAAAATTTGTCATGCCCTATACCTGATATATATCCAAAATAATCGAACTATGAAATTTGTGTCAAAACCCAGTCCTACAAAATACATTTGCTGGTTTGCCTTCCATCACCAAGAACCTTGTTTATTGGAATTGCAGCAGAAGAGCCTCATAAAGCTAAACATTAATGGTTAGGAAACTGTATTTTGTACCCTTATAGAACTAAACTAACAAAAACGATGCAACCAACAGCCACACGTACAAACTAGATACTTTCGATGTAACCACATATTCTCCTTTCCTAAAATGATTATAACAAATCTATTTCAGTTATTATTACTTTTTCTATTTTACACATCTTTAAACATATATTAATTCTATCAGCACTGAAAGTCAATCAGTTCATTTGTGAACAGGAATCATGCGAGAGAACAGCCATTCATGCTTACATCCTTTGATATATACACAAATTACCAATACATAACAATGTGTTATAGTTCAAATGTTTTTATAAGCAAACGTTTCTACCTTTGCTACAAACATTACCTTTCAGAAAACAGAGCTGCATCATGAGTACCAAGAAGTACCAGTAATCCTTTTGTACTGCCTCCATCTTGCTTCTCTGAGACTAAATGAATACAGCATTGACGAGGACCGAGGCGACCACAGCACTTTCAGTGTTCAGCTGCAAGACTCTTCAGGCACATCCTCAACCAGCAGATAAACACTATTAGAGAGGAGGTGTTAAGTTCACCTACTGTAACTAGAAAGGGCTGAATTCTGGCCCACACATTACGTTATTTTTTCACCTGAAACTGAAAGAGCAGATTTAAAACCAAACTCTGAATTCCCCTATAAAATAAAACATACATAGTGAAGGAAAAATCATGACCTTATGTACAGTAGTTCATCCATACAGTGATAGTACACCCCAAAATACAGAGTTTTAAAGCACATGCGATCATTTTTGACAGTTGGGGATTGGAGAGACGTCTACTGTAAAACCAGTTCATTTATTGATTTGCTCCAAAACAAAAATATAAAAAAAAACTCAGAACTAAATATTCCGTATTCTACCAAAACATAAATAAACATTCGCATTAGTAGGTGACTTTCATGATGGCCATCATCAGAGAGGCACTTAGGAGCTGAAAATGTGAGATTTCTCGGGCACTTCAGAAGACAGACGTTCGGGGTTTGTCACTTGTCTGCTCTTCATCTATATGAACAAACAAACAGACAATTACCTTGAATTCTCAGGAAAGATCCATTCCTAATCCATCTACTGCTGTAGTACCATCAGAGAGTCAAAATGAGAGGCTCTACTTTGATCAAACTGAATATATTCCCACCTTTCCTGGCAGACGTGTATGCCTCTTCAACTTTCGGTCTGATGGATGGACACTTCAAAGTGGCCTCCGCCTTTGTTAGAGGAGATATGCAGAATGGGAAGATAAAGGGTGAGATGGATCCCACGTGAGAGATGATAGACTCGCAGGTAATTTGTGTTTCTAAAAATGATTGTGAATAGCGTCTTATGTCGCTGCCAAAGAACTATTTCTTGATTCTAGTACTATTTTATATTTCATTAACTTTGCAAAAACAAGATGCCATTGAATAAATGACATTACCTTCTGATTGTCGTGCGACAGAGCCCAAAGCTCAGAAGCTCCTATGGTACGTATTTCCAACCCGATCTCACGGCAATTCGTACATTTTTCACAAGGTGGCTTATTCGTACGAATTCGTATGACCACACTCGTACAAATTCTTACGATTGTTGCCAAATCGTATGTATTTTACGAGTTGCACAATTCGTATGAATTTGTACGAATGACCTACACCTGACCCCGCCCCTAAACCTAACCATCACTGGGGTTTAGACAAATCGTATAAAATCGTACAAGTGAGGTCGTACAAATTTGTACGAATAAGTCACCTCGTAAAATACGTACGAATTGGCCGTAAGATAGCGTTGGTATTTCTGAGGAGCCGCTGCCCATTTAATATTCAATTTAATATTTAATTTAACATTTAACATAAAATGTTTATGCATTTATATGTAATACTTTGTAAAACACACATAAACATACATACATTTTATATATATATATATATATATATATATATATATATATATATATATATATACATATACATATATATATACACACACACACACAGACACACACACATCTCTTCATTTCATTATCTATAATTTTATATATAAAATAATAAGTAATACAAATGATGTTTATTGATAGTGTTTGCGGTTTCATGTGCAGATCCACATCAGGTAAGACAAACCTCTTATTTCCTTCACTTTGTACAAAAAGGAATTGAGTGGAAATGTTGGTTTGATGTGTAAAAGCATTATCACTTCATTGCGGCTGTTATTACATCCGGATTTCAGTGTTTGTGTGTAGCAAGACTTGCATGTGTGTAAAGGTGTTTTTTTTTTTTTTTACACAGGTAGTGTCGAATCGATATTATCAAAATAGAGTCTACATCACAGACCCAGCCCAAAAAATTTCTCCTCTTCTTCCCCTGAATTATCATTTGCTTTAAACATCAGCCAGTGAGTTACCTTCAGCAGTACCCCTTTGCAGTCCCTTGAGATGACCAGGTTGGCCAGAAGTGAGAAAGCCAGACTGCGGATGCTGCTGTTGTCACGGGCAACCTGGGAGGCCAGTTTCATCACCCCATGCATCAGTGAATTTGTGACCGCCGTCTTAGGAAGAACATCCTGAACTGAGCCTGAGCTACCACTGCTGCTGCTGCTATATAAAGCACTGCATGCTGGAAGAGAACAAAAAAACAAAAGACAGAGAGACTGAGTGAACTTGATCATGGAACTAAAACCTAAAACATAAGCAAAGAATTAGAAGAAACTAAGCAACTATCTCTGTATATATACAGTATACACACACATACACAGAATATGTATACATATCACTGTCCAAAAGGGGACAGTCATTTTTTTATGATAAATTATGAAATTAATACCTCTATTGAGAAAGAATGTATTAAACTGATTTAAACAATTTAAGAAATAAATTAAGAAATAAATGCTGATAAATTTAGATAAATCTATTCATGAAAGAATCCGGAGAAAGAATTATCACAGTTGCCACCAAAAAATTAATCAGCACACCTGAAAACTGATAAAGTTTCAACTGTTGTTTATATATATATATATATATATATATATATATATATATATATATAAATGCAGCCTTGGTGAACATACGAGACTTCTTTCAAAAAACAAAAAAATCTGATTTCTAACTTCTGAATGGTTAGCATCATCTTTTCCCATGTGGTGCAGCAAAGTAGTGCTACAAGAAAAACTGCCAGCGATATAAAACCACAAGCCTTTTCCTTTTTGGTAATCTATGCACCTTGTCTCAAAATATCACTGCACAGTTGTGTAACAATGAGCATGGAAACTCTGTTGAAGCTGAATCGTTCCACTGTTTTAACTATTTAAAAAAACACACACACACCCATTTTCCTCTGGTCTAACAATGCTGAATAGAACAGCAAGACTGCAGGTGAATCATTTACCATGATTCTATATTACTGAGAGACCTCAGTGGGGTTTTTCTTGTCAAAGAAATCCAATATTAATCGGCCAGATGAAAGAATGAGGGGTTGTGTGCAGGTTAATGAATTATATAATAAAAGTGACAGAGGACAGAATACGTTGTTGAGGAAAATGTGCTGGAGGGCTGATTCCATAGTTGAAGAACCAGCCTCATGACCTTTCAACATCACCTGCTGTTAACACAGACCTGGAGAAACACCACACGACAGCATCCTATTGTAGTAACACCACACGTGTGGTGTTTCTCCAGCCATATTAACAGCCCAAAACAAAAACACATGAACAGACACAAAAACATGTATGCGCCCCCCACACACACACACAGATGTATATCTACAGACGCCCATGCACTGCTGGCTCTTCAACCAGGTGTGAAGCCACATCCTGTCTCAAAGCACAGCTTTCCATGAGCTCAGATATGTGACACAGAGCAAACACTGCGTTCAAGTAAACACACTCACGAACAGACATTTTCATCTACAACTGTCAGTCTCTCTCTCACACACACAGAAACAGACGCAAACGCTTTCATGTGTAACTGTCTTGCACTCTCTCTCTCTCTCTCACTCACACACACACACACACACACACACACACACACCATGAACTTTCAACACCACCAGTCACCATGAAATCAACATGGACATTTTTCTTAATGCTGTTTACTATAAATTATTTATCCATGTACAGTATTTTCTTTTCCTTTTTTATTCGTGTGCACTGGCTCAAAGGTAGGACAGTAATTCCTCCCCTCCAGCAATTTTGTAATTCACATAATTAAAAAAAAAAGACAATGGCCATGTACACACTGCATGTTGCAGGAGTGACAACTAGGGATGCACTGAATACTTGGCTGAAAATAACTACAGAATGTTATATTTTCTAAAGCACGATCGAATTGCATGTATTCTGACAGCACTGTACGAGCTCACGGCTCCAGGGTTCTAACTCCAGAGCGCAAGAAAAATCTGCGCTGAACTTCTTACTCTGTTGAATTTTTTTAAAGGCAATGTGACAATATGATACTTGCGACAAATATCTTTCCAAATTCGTAATGACGATCATTTATAAATATGCATTATTTTGTCTAAAAAGAAGCACTGAGATCTTCCTGTGGGTTTCTGTAAAAATAAAAGCAGAGAAAAAGCAACAACTCCACATTCACACATAGTGTTCAAATTGGGATCTGTAATATAGTTAATAATACATTTATACAAGACGTAGTCAACCAGATGATGAACACTATTAACAGCAATTTTTATATGATGCAATTACACTTGTAGCAAAATTTGGTAGTCCTGTATGTTGTTTCAGGGTTAGCATCAACTAATGTCTGCTAGAATGTAAAAAAAAAAAAAGTGTTCAGTGTTAAGAAAATATTTTTAAATTGTTGTTTTGTAATAGATTTTTTATTTGAAAAGCAGTAAAACAGTAAAAAGCACATTTTGGCAGTTTAATTGATGCAATATAGAGAGCCCTACATGGAGGGGAAAATTTGAAAACCCGTGTTCAGTATTCGGCCTTCAGGCCCAGTGTTTCATTTTAATGAAAATGATCCAGCCTAATCAAATCCAGCCTTATATTTTTTCTTGTTTACAAAGTTATTTCAATCAGTGCAAGGGGAACCTACATCATGACATTAGGCAGGTGGTTTTAAAGTTGTGACTGATCAATATACTGTATACTGTATATATATGGTAGCAGCTAAATACATCAAAAAGTCAAACTTGCTCAAGCCAGTCAAAGTAATCATTTACACCTTAAGTACCTTCCCTTCACAAATGCTCCACCCTAGTTTCCAGTATTCTAGGAGTAGGCTTTGACTATGACACAATCCCTTCTGTGGCTGTCGGGCTCGTGTCAGCCTTGCTTTTAGCACACAATGGCACTTACTGTACTTCCACATGACTCATGAGAGGGTTACAGTGAGCACAAAGCTCATTTATTATCTTAGCACCCTGTCTTTTGCTTTGTAATCCTCTTTTCCTTTGTCATTCCCCTTTCTCACTCTTGTTCCTCCACCTCTCAGAAGACTGACCCACTGTGCAGTCAGCCGTATAGACACAGAGCAGTTCCAGAACTGCTGTCGTGCTGAGATCGTCGAGCAGGAACCAGGCCCACAGAGCCATCAGCACCGCTGCCAGATGCAGCTCTGTAGCCACAGACTGTTGAGACAAAATTTGGCAATATCAGTCAATACTGGATATTTAAATGTCTGTACTAATTTTCATATTTTTACATTTAGATTAACAATGCCAACATCTGAATATAATGTTCATATTTTATACTAGCTCAATATGATAATTCATCAGGGACTGCAGTCTGCCTGTATGACTAAATCTGATGTCAATTGATGTGCAATGTCCCATAATTAAATAAACAAAATCAAAACAAAATCATTATAAAAAATAAAATAAAAATAACTTTCTTAAATAAAAAAAAAAAAAAAAAAAAACAAAGATGCCATTGAATGGTTTGGAAAAATGTATGAATATATATAATACACTTGTAGCATTTACAACTATAGAATTTTATTATTAGCCATAACATGAAAATATTAATCGGCTTATCAGCATACCTAACAAACTTTAAAAAGGGCTATACAAAAAGCTAAATAAATATAAATTGTTTTTGTTCTCATTGTTATTTAAGTTTATATATATATATATATATATATATATATATATATATATATATATATATATTTTTTTTTTTTTCTTCTAATTTTTCTCTTTCATAATTTTCTTGTTTTGTTTCTTTTTCCCTTGTTGTGTTAATCAATACAATATGCAGTCAATATCCTTCTATGCAAAACAAGACAGTATGTACAAAAAAGTTCATTCTTTAGAGAACAATTTCTTCAATACCTAAAGTTGAAAAATAATAATGCCTTTTTGAACATTAATTTAAAGGCTGTTTAATTGATCAAATATACATTCAACAATCTCTGGTTGATTAACTCCTGTTGATTTATATTTCACAGAAATGATCACATGACTTATTATATGCACACCATCTTGCTGGGTGTTCTGTAGATTTTCTTGTAAAGACTGCAGCTCAGTTCTTACAAGAAAATCTGCACGACGCCAATAAGATCTCAAACCCACAGGGGATTTCACCCACAAGACCTCCTGTGAGAGTGTTTGCGGATACTGTGCAATGAATGTTACTACTCAAATAATCAGCACAGGGAAGATTATTTGAAATGACCTACTTTGCATTCATTATGTTAATACAGACAATTTTGCAGTATCTCTAGAATCATCTTAAGTTCTCTCATGCTGTTCTCCATCTGATGACATTGAACAAAGACAGTCAGAACAAGATATCATGCTGATAGTCGTAATATTGATAATGTCTTATTTATATATGCATAAATTTGTGCAACATTTCCCTGTTTGTATTAACTATAACTGCAGCACTTCATAATAAGTTTAATAGATCTCAACAAAAATTGTATGTTGCCTAACAAATACATGATTTACTAACATAGGTAATGTTCCTGGATAATCATCCTTTGTCATTCCTAGAAATACTGTACCATCATAGGCCTACCCCTAAATTCAGACCGCATACAGTAATTAGTTAACTTCAGGACTAATGAAGGACTTTGATCCAGGATTGTTCAACCACTGTGATTAATTAACATATTTTCAAAAATAAATAAAGGTAAGAGTGTATGATGGTATTTATTTACTCATAAAACAATAAAATAAAATAAAAATCTTCTGATTATAATTACATTTTTAAAAGCATAAATATAGCGTGTAGGAAGTCAATTTGTCGTCATGTGACAAGAATAAAAACAGGAAAAGATATGACAGAGAAGATCCTCATGTACTCATGTTACCCTTAATTATGTATAATAAAATATACCTTGAAATTATTTTACTTTTTTATATTACTAAAATGTTATATGAGACTACATTTGTAACTTACACAACAGTAAATATTAAAGATTTTCTTTAATCATTAATACATGCCAGGCTACACATCTTAATTATTTTCAAACAATTTTATCAAATATAATCAGGTTTTATTTTTGTTTATATATATTTTCCCTTTACCTTTTGACATATAACAGGTCAATGTACTATAAAAACATCCTGTAACTTTCAAAACTCAAAACTTTCTTGTTTGTTTAAAAACTTTTTTTTATTGAAACCAAGCTCAGAAAATGACTCCTTTTGGAATGTGCCACTTTATGATGTAATAGTGTGGCTAAGCACCGCCTCCGCAGAAGATGATCAACCCTTGCTTCTACAGTACTGCTTCTTTAGCCCCGCCATACAGAACCATACAGATGACATTACAAGATTACAAGACACTGTGTAGTCTAAGCTGTGAATATAGTCTTTGAATTCCCTTCCTTGGGATCCTAACGTATTTAGAACAGACAATAGTGTTGTTGTATCATGTCCCGAATCAGTTTCTTTTTCAGGTCAGAAGTGGTGTGATTGTTTTGAGTATTCAGAAATAGAGCAGAACATCAGTTTACTTTTGGGGATTTGTGTCAGTCTGTGACACATCCAATGTAGACAGAATCTATAGTCTAGTGTTAGCAAAGAGCTCCAGATCGTTTCAGTGAAACTGTTTGTTTGCTTTACTTTGCTATGGATTCATTTTTAAACAAGACAGTATGAAGCAGGCTTTTCAGAGAGACTGCAAGTAAACGATGATGCAGCACTGAGTGGAGCAAACAGTAACGTTGCAACACAGGAGTGTGAGTAAATGTTTTTTTTATCACTATTGCACTGTCTGTTCCAGACCGTTTGATATATACTGAGTATTTATAAGTCTTTAACCCAAATGACCCATGTTGTTTTTAGAGTATGTCACAGCAGCATTTTGACGGGTGGGGTGGGTCCAGGGGCTGTGAGAATGAGCGAGGCCCGTGGAGTTTTTGGAAATGAGCGACACCTGCGCCACTCACCTGTCTCGAGTCGCATGAGGAGCTCCAGAAGATTATTGCATCCCACTGCCACTGATCACAGCGTGAGTATAAGAAGGCAGCTGGTGCAATGCATACCAGGTTTTCGCTGAGGAGCCGAGCTGGAGAACCAGGAGCTCAGCGTCGGTACAGCAACCATGGCGACTGGACACGGCGTCTCCATTCCCTCATTCAGGGAACGAGGGTTACCATATGTAACCGAGACGTTCCCTTTCAGTCGGTCACTCTCGACGCCACGTCAGTGACCGACGAGAATGGGATCCCTACCAAAATGCCATGGGTGCTGCCTCTTCCAGTGCCCTGTGCGAGACACCATTGCCCCTATTAGGTGTAGGCCGGGGCTCGGTGAGTACCACTTATGTCTCAATTTGGAACCCAGCCTTCCATGAATCTCAAGAATTCATAATGAAGGCCTGGTGCCGGACATTTCACCACATCCAGCTGCCTCGGGTGATGGAGGATCTCAACAGTGTCTACAGTATGGACACTCTGGAGCAGTTTAAGCAAGCTGACACTAACCAGGGCCTCTCAGTGCCACTACCCGTTTAAGGTGAGAACACAGGAGGATACCGGCTCTACACAAAAGCTATAGAACCTAGTAAACGTGTTAGGGGTTGCTCAGCCCGCAGCTCTACAAATATCTGTTAGCGAGGTGCCACGAGCCTGGGTTATGTTCCTGATAAGCCAGGGTTATGGCATCCACAATCCAGTGGGCCATCTTCTGCTTAGATACGGCATTCCCCTTCTGCTGGCCTCCACAACAGTCAAAGAGCTGGTCTGAGATCCTGAAGCTTTGTGTCTGGTCGATTTAGCATCTCAATGCTCGGACAGGACTAAGCAAAGCCAGGGCTGGGCTGGGTCTGCCTCCTCCAGGGGCAGCGCTTGCAGGTTCACCACTTGGTCTTTGAAGGATGTAGTGGGAACCGTGGGCAAGTAGCTAGGCTGGGGCTTAGGATTACATGGGAGTTAGCCAGCCCAAACTCTAGGCACAAATCGTCAACCGAAAATGCATGCAGGTGCAAGTGCAAGCAAGAGTAGAGTTTTCAACTAAACAAACTTTAGCTCAAATGAATGCAAAGGCTAAATTGGGCCCTGCTGTGGTGATTTAAGCACTTTTGCCGAAGTGGTGGTGTCCACTACCTCCTGGGTAGGTCACCTAGAACAAACGTGTCCCATCCAGGGACCAGACATGGAGTTTCCAAAGGTCTGGACGCAGGTGTCAAATGGTCAGTAGATCCTTCCTCAGGGTGATCGCCCAAGGAGGGGCTGGTAGGAGTAGGTCAATACGGCGCCACTAGCAATACTTGCTCCTCATC
This sequence comes from Carassius auratus, assembly GCF_003368295.1. Taxonomy (NCBI): domain Eukaryota; kingdom Metazoa; phylum Chordata; class Actinopteri; order Cypriniformes; family Cyprinidae; genus Carassius; species Carassius auratus. Next base: position 5,064,221 of record NC_039291.1, on the reverse strand, counting down.
CTCCGGGACTTTGCACAGTGTCTGTGCAAGAAGGCTCACTGGGGGAAACCCATATTTGCGTAGGCCCTGTGGCCAGCTGTGTGCCAGTGCGCCCATGCCGAGAGATCCCTTGGTCAGGGAGGAGTACAATTGGAAGTGAGAGGTCTCTGAAGAAGCAAACAGGTCTACCTGAGCAGCTCCGAACCATCTCCAAATCAGCTGGACCATCAGGGGATGGAGTCGTCATTCTCCCAGGAGCATTGCTCGAGACAGATCCTGGAATGTGAATGGCATGATGTGACCTCAGAACCTTCCGACTCCAATGGAGGATGTGGCGGGCGAGTTGCGACATGCGATGGGAGTGCAACCACCTTGTCGGTTGATGTACACAATGGTCACTGTGTTGTACGTTCGGACCAGCACATGCTTGCCTCGTAAGTGACCTTTGAGACGGTTCAAGGCAAGGTGCACTGCTAACAACTCTAGGCAATTGATGTGCCACTGCAGCTGCGGGCCCGTCCAAACCCCTGAGACTGCATGCCCATTGTACGTGGCCCCCAGCCGGTGGTGGAGGCATTCGTGTAAACCACAGCATGCCTGGAGATCTGCTCTAGGGGCACCCCTGCCCGGAGAAACGCAAGAACTGACCACAGGGTGAGGGTTTGGTGACAGGCTGGTGTAGCTTGGGCACAGTGATTGCCGCACTTCCATGCCCACCTCGGGACTCCATACATGAAGCCAGTGCTGGAGCGGTCTCATATGTAACAGGCAGAGCAGTGCAGGTGTACCCGCAGCTGCCATATGCCCAAGGAGCCTCTGAAAAAGTTTCAGTGGGACCGCTGTCCTGCCCTTGAATGTATTCAAGCAGGCAAGCACAGATCGTGCACATTCCTCTGTGAGGCATGCTCTCTTTTCGACTGAATCCTCTAAACCGAGAAAAAAGATCCTCTGCATTAGCGAGAGTTTGCTCTTTTCCCAGTTGACCTGAAGGCCTAACAGGCTCAGGTTCCGGAGCACCTGAGATTGTGCTAGTATCAGCCAATTGTCTAGATGGTTGAGAACGCAAACACCCTGCTCTCTGAGGGGAACAAGAGCCGCCTCCCCGACCTTAGTGATGACACAGGAAGACAGGGACAGCCCGAAGGGCAGGACCTTGTACAGATACGAGCGTGCTTCAAATGCAAACCACTGAAAAGGTCTGTGGCGCGGAAGGATGGATAAATGCAAGTACGCGCCCTTCAGGTTGATCCCTGCAAACCAATCTTGGGGACGGATGTACCCAAAAATTTGTTTCTGCATCAACATATTGAACTGTAGCCGATGAAGGGCCCGATTCAAAACTCGCAGATCCAAGATCGCTAGATGTGGCATCAAGAGTGACCAACTGAAAGGGGACTGGAAGTTTCCATTGTTTGTTAGGCCTACACATGTGTAACGAAACAAAAGACCCGAACTGAAATTTTTTATTACGAATATCTGTACCATTACACCCTTAATATACACTTATATCTACACAATATACTGTATATATCTTGTAGATACTTAACTATTATTGCTATAAATGTCATGGAAACTTGATTCATGTATTTACGGATTTCACTAATAATCTGCAATATATAAGTAATAATGATTGTTGTATTATTTATTAAAGTTAACATAAAACAGTACAAACATAAGGAAATGACCTGGTTAAACCAACTGAACCAGAGCATTGTAGAGTTTTGTCATTTATTGTCACATCTGTGACAGCACTGTCTTTCTCCCTTCACCTGGAAATACCTCCCTTCTCCCTCTCAACAGGTTTTCAGTGTTTCTGATGTTGAAGCTGTCTATCATATTGCTGGGACCCACTGTTACATTCCTCCTGTGAGAGCTCCTGCCTATTTTCACAGACTCATGGGTGAAGCACTGCGTAAATGTGCTTCATGCATTCTACACATCTGTCAATCACCACAGCTGAAGAGGGAGAAGAGACATGTATCTGTCTATGTACTCATCCATCAGACAGTGGCATCAGGCATTAGACACAATAAAACATCACCTGGGAAAATATTTTTTTCTGTGAGATTCTCTCCTAGTTGAGGGAATAATACATTTTTAACTCATAACTTTTAACAGGGACATATTCTATACTTCTAGGATTTTTCTTGAAGTCTACTTAAATGTTGGTTAAGTTTTGCTTCAAAAAGTAATTTGTATATACAAGATATTTTGTTCACTCTCAGGACAGAAACAGTATGTTTGTGCTACTGTATCTATATGATGCTGAATATTCAAAATGCATTTATGTGAAGTAGATGATCATATGCAAATGTGCTCATAGCTGTGACATGAAAACCAGTAGTGTTTAATTTCCATAATTGGCAGTTATTTTTTAAATAATACTAATAAATTAATCAGATCAAAGAAGTATGGTATAACCAGTATGTAGGAAGCCAATTTTTGTCATTATACAACAACAAATCCATAAAACAGTAAATAAAATGATGGAGATGTCCTCACGTCACACTCAAATTAGTTACGATTTTCCAACAGGTTAAACTCAAGAAAAACAACAACAACAACAACAACAACAACAAAAAAAACACACAAAAAAACAATGTTTGTAATTTGATTTCTTTCTTTTTTCATTTACAAAGTTACCGTAAATCTGGGTTTTGCTTTGTCATTGTGAGGTATGGAGTGTAGACTGATGTGAAGAAACAAGCATAATTTTACATAATTTTAGCATAAGGCTGCAACATAATTGAAATGAAAATGCTGACCCATTTATAGAAGGAAGTAGCGAATTGAGAGATATGCGAAGTGGCCAACCAATCAGAGCTGAGAATAACATTTTTTAGGTGCAGTGTGGTATGCATCCACGAAACTGAATCTGTTACCTCTAATAAAAGTTCACACATGACCTCTCCAGGCTCAGAAGAAAGGACTGCAGTTAGCGAGGCCTTGCTGTCCTGATCCTCCATATGGCCTCTGATCTCCTCTTAGCCTCCTCTGTGATCAGCACACACAGAAACTGCAGGGTTGATGTGTAGAGAGAAGACTCGACACTCGACTGGTCCAAACAGACTCGGAGAGTGTCTATCGCGCGCAAGAGAGAGCAAAGATTAAACATAAAGAATGCTAATATTTACTTTTCACAGCTTTTCTCAAACTCCAACTCTGAGACGAGGAGATGCAAAAGATGCAAAACTTTACAACAAACAATCTTCACCACAAGGGAACATCTGACGGGAAAAGTCTCAGACTCGCAGGCTTTTAAAAACAGCTTCCAAAGCCTGGATACCTGCAGGCAAGTCATTGAGTCTACTGCCCACCCACCTGTTTCAGGATTTTCCACCACATCCATCAGATCTAAAGCAGGCTGATTGTTTTCCTGTCTTTGTCCCAGTCTGTCATATGCAGCAGGGACACCCATCCACACATACAGGCATAATGAGCTGGCCTCCCACTGCATCTGTCTCATTCTCCATCTCCTCAGCGGTCTCATTCCTTCTCAACATCTATCTGTCACATCCTCTTCCATCTAGACTCCTACAATCTTTCTTTTCCCTCCATCCCTTTGCGCTTTCATCATATTTGCCACCATTTTCTCTTTGTACTCTTCTGTTTCTTTCTGCCTTCCCTTTCCATTTGCCTGTCTCCACCCTTAGGTTTGGGTATATGTGTGTGTGTGTGTCACCTGAAAAGTGCTGCCAGAGTTTCCCCAGTGCCACACTGACATATGGGCCGACCGCAGCTTGGTTCCTGTTCAGCAAAGTAGCCAGGAGCATCAACACATCCGCCTAGGTGTTGAGCACTGCACCCTGGGCCTCCACATCTGAGGACCAAAGACAGCAAACACTCATCTTAAAAAAATAAAAATAAACACTTTCAAATCACTTTTCTTTCATTTGAAGATCCTGTTTGGAAGATCGTGTGGGCAGGATGGGGGTGTTGTTGATTTGCTGAAGATGTTTCATGTTACCCAAGTCAGCGACAGACAGTGTGAGAGTGGAAATAAGGTTGTTCAGCAGGAGATTTTATATCTCTCTCGGTGGATGGCACATCCTCACCCTGTTTTGCTGCTGACTGCAGGAGCTTACACAAACTTTGCACATAATACACGCTACTCAGCACCTGAGGGAGAAACGGGAGGATGAGGGGGAGAGAGAGTGAGTGCCGAGTTTCCTATCAAAAACCACACATACAGCACTTTGGTTTCAAAACCATAAATGCCAACAAATAGGTGACTAATTGGCACAGTTTAAGAGAAAGTGGAATGGAACCAGAAACCATCACGCCTTTATATTCTACTTTCAGCTGAACTGTAATTTTCAAGTATGAGTGTGTATACATAAATGAAAGTTGGTTCACTCAAAAATGCAAATTCTGTAATTTACTCACCCACATGTTTTTCCGAACTCATAAGGCTTTGTTAAAACTCGAAACACAAATTGAGATATTTGTAATGAAACTTGAGATGTTTCTGTACCTCCATTGAAAGTCCATGTAACTAAAACACAGAAGATCCAACAAGGTCATAAAGACATTGTAAAATGAATTCACATGACTCAAGATATGATTAATGATTATATTACATTGTATATTATATTATACATTATATTGATGATTTCTTTTTTTCTAACTTAATTTCTAACTTAAGAAAATGTTTATAATATTTTGTATTTTGTAAATAACTTCTTAAAGTAAATAACGTCTTTAGACTTGGCTTAAATCCCAAAAGGTAAAATTTATTGGGTTATTTCAAATTATTACACACCCCAACAACACTAGCTACATATAATAATAAATAGTAGGACAATTTAATAGGGATGTGCACCACTTTTCTGAAGAGACATACCAGTGACTGTCAATGTAAAAAATGATTGGTCCTAATTGTGTGACTTTTTGCTGAATTCAAAATTAAGTAACAAATCTACAAAAAAAAAAAAAAAAAAAAGTCGTATAGGGAGCTCGTTTTTAATTGTAGCCTATGAATAAGACAATCTTTGGCAGTATTGAGTACACATGAAAACTACACAAGACGCATTTACTTTTAATGAATGAAACCGATCACTGCATCTTGAGACAGGTTCTTTAAAACTAAGTAAAAAAAAAAAAAAAAAAATAGACTCTTACCTATAATTATTATTAAGCTGTCAAAAAGGTTTAATAAACAAACATGCAAGTGATTTAAAATGTATAGAAGTTTGTGAATGATGGGTGTTTGTGGAAATCTACAGGGCTTTCTATGGTGTTCTGTAGGCAACCATTCACTTTTGACAGACTGATGTTTAAGTGGATGTGCAAACTTATAACTGAACTCCCATGATGCACCTGGTTCCTGGCATCTTCAATAACAGCTGGCTAAGAGGTGTCCTTAACTCATTGACAAATTGAGATATGGGCGCTACACCCACAACACTGAGACGGACAGCATAAAACCAACACGAAGTCATGTAGGTGAGCTCACATGTTTTTTTTTAAATAAATAAAAAAACAAACATAAACAGAATATAAGTTTCAAGTGTCATTTTTGACATTTTACTTGGTTTTTGCTGTTAAGCAGCAGAGACATAAAACCACAATTTGCTATTTTGAAAAAAAAAAAAAATAATAAATTGGCAGATGGCAGACAGGATGTGGTTGTGTTCAAGTGTCAGGTAAACCAGTACGATTTATATTTGCGACTTTGGGTGAAAATGAGGTGAGAGGCTTGCACAGGTTTGCAGCATGTCATACATCCACATGCATAATGCTTGTCTGTGTTTAACAGCTAAGAAAAGCTTAATAAATATTCACTAATTTTACTAATTAGATGTCAGGATGATGCTTTAAAAATATCTAAATAATGCCAAAACTCTGCAAAGCATCTGTTTGTCTTCACACGTCTCTCTAACCTGGCCATGTCCTGAAGTATTTGGTTCTGTTTGAGGGCAGATAGACTAAACTCAGGAAGCACAGCCAGCAGGTTGTCCAGTAAGCCACAGACAGATTCTTTTTTAAATAATAAAAAAAAAATGTGCTTAGCATTTTTAAATCGATTTCTAAATCGCCCAAAATGTTCGTGATTCGGCTTTTGTTTTCCACAGTCGCCAATTGCCAATCTCTTTTGAATGAGTGCTCACTGTTCACTTTCAGCTACTGTTTTTAGAAGGAATTTAAAAGGAATGGTGATTGATTTTTTGAAGTAAGCTAATTGTGTTCTCTCTAGACATATCAACTTAGAGAGGATATTGATGTATTGCAGTCCCTTTAATTTATTCCTTACATTTGATTTACTTTGCCTTAAAAAGTTACATTTACCTTCATAAAGCCTGCAGAAATGTTGTCTAGTGAACAATTATTGTTAGTTATAATATAATCAAATATAATATAATGATAGTGAAAGAAGTTTTCAAATATCTTTTTTACATTTCTCAAAAAACAAGACTTCATATCTTTATTCTGCATCTCACATATATGTATTTTGATTTGAGGATGTTTAGACATTTGCATTAGAAAACAAGACAAAAATACTGAAGAAGACAAAAAAAAAAAAAAAAAAAAAAATATATATATATATATATATTTGTAGTGAATTCAACATTTAATGTCATGACTTATGAATTTTAGTCTTTCTGTCCTGATTTATGCATTTTAAGGCCTACATTTGTGGACTTTTTAAGACCTGCAGAAACCCTGTTACCAAAAAAAAAAACCTTGGTCGATCATAAATTTTTCTACTGACCAGAATCCTGGAGGTGGACATGGATCCTGTGCCCTGAGTTTGGTTAAGAGGAGCAAGCATCTCTCTCCAGTGCTTCAGAGAATCGTTCAGATCTGTCTTTACAGAAAGACAGCTACATTTACAAATAAAAGAGTCAAATGTACGACCAAATTATATGCACTGGAATAATTGCCTCTAACAGCTTACTAATTCTTTAAATTCTGTTATAACAAGTGAATGATAAATGTAAACACCGTCATCTAAAATATGCAGAACACCGGCCATGATCTCTAGTACAGCACAGTATTAATAATGTGTGTAAGCATATGGATGTCACTGAGTCAGACATCTACTAATAGCCGGCAGTGCTTTGGGCTTGTGGACGCAGTACACTGGGTGACACTGGCTGGCAGTGGAGGGGACTGAGGGTGAAGGCATGTCTGCCCGTATAACAGCTCTTCACCATCTGGCCCACGCTCTCAAAAAACTGGAAGCCCGACCAGACACAGGCCTGAATCCTCATCATACACACAAGAAATGGAAGAAAAGAAGGGGGGCTGGGGGGAGTGAGACAGAAAAAAGAAAAAAAAATACAGGAAATATAATACGGAGGAAACCAGAAAACCAGAAATCACCATAGACAGATTTGTTATGTCTACAGAGCTTTTAAGACCGGCTGTGTTATTGATATTCAATTCTGAGAGTTTATTCTCATGTAAACATACCTGCCAGGCACACTCTTTGGCCTTGGCATCACAAGGAGGTTTTGCAAAATAAACGCTGCCTATAAGAAAGGGGAACATAAAAGTCAGCAACACTGCCATCTTCTTGTAAATGAATGGAAATGCATGCTGGTTGAATTCTCAGTAGAATTGCACTTTTTCCCTTCCTGTGTCTGAATATGTCTTTGTACTAACCCTATATTTATAATGAAACCTTCAGAAATAGATCACAGATCTAAAATAATATGATTTACAGACTTTTGACTTGCAAAATGAAATCTAATCATAACTGTAGTTATTCTTATCCAGAACTGCCCGCTTAGACAGGAAGTGCCGACTGACTGATTTGTAAATCGACTAAGCACTTTTTTACTTCATTATACACTACTGGTAAAAATATTGGAATAATTAAGATGTTTTTTTTTAATGTTTCATATATATATATATATATATATATATATATATATATATATATATATATATATATATATATATAAAATAAGAACTAAGATATCTATATATCTGAAAGATGTCTCTGATGCTCAAAAAGGCTACATTTATAATATATTATAAATATTATTATATATAATATATGATATATTATATAGATTATTATATATTATTATATATTATATATTTTTACAAGTCCTCTATTTCTGTGAAAAAAGCTGAATTTTCAGTAGCCATTCAGAAATCATTATAATATTTAATATCTAATGCTCAATTATTATTTGTAGTCAATTATTAATAGAAATAGAAATCTCTCTTAACATAATACATATCTTTACTGTCACTTGAAAAAAACTCACTATTTTAGTGATACACTATCACAGTGATACACTATTTTTAGTTTCCACTAAAAATATTAAGCAGCATAACTGTTTAGAATTTCTAATAATAAGAAATGTAATAAGAAAATAATAATTTCTAAAGGATCATGTAACATTAAAGACTGGAATAATGGTTGTTGAAAATTCAGCTTTGCTACTGCAGGACTATATTTTAATATATTTAAATTATTATTATTTTATAGTATCACTGTATTACTGTATTTTTATATGCAATAGATTATACCATAAAGAAAAATAAGCCTGTCAGTTTGGAACTACCAGTTTTCAACCAGCACTTTCCATTTTTTTGAGTCCAGCATGCATCCGCTGGATTCTTGACTCTCACTCTGAAGCAGTCTGGGTAAACACACAGTTTTTTGTTGTTTTGAAGCTGAAGCTGGATGGACTCACCTCTCGGCGCACCATACTGCACTCCTGTCTCTCCAGCAGGATGTTGAGTACCATGGCCCACAGACCTCCTGAAATGTTCTGGCAACTCGCTGACAATGCCACACACCCTCTCTCCAGCGAACCTCGAGCCGCGCCCACAGCCAGGCACACACACACACACACACACACACACACACACACACACTCGTGTTCAGACCAAGCACATGTGCTTGGCAGTGCTAATTGCCATGGGCTCTTTGGCGTGTAGCACTGGCACAAATTTGTGTTTGTCATGCCCATTATTTTCAGTGCTCAGCATCTGCTGAGCTAAGGGAGGCCTGGACACGCACTGGTACTTGGGAAAACTATCCAGAATAGAAGGCCAAGGCTCACAAATTGCTAAATAAGGTTTTCATCAAAATGAAGGGCATGTACGATTAATACATTTACATTGTCTATGACTGCATTCAGTGGCAATATACAGTGAATGCTAATATGAAAAACATGGTAAATCAGTATTTAGTAGAGCCTTGAAAATCTAAAACAATTTCAGTTATTTTAGATTGTGCTCTTGTGATCCATTTAAGACCACGTCTGAATGTTATTTTTAATCAGATTTTTGCCAGAACTTCATTTAGGAATCTCCGTAGAATGAAGAGATGACCTGGGAAGAGCAGTCAAACGGGAACACGATCATGATTAGCAGTCTGGAGAAAGACACATTTCATAATGTGTCTGAGAGGTGTTGTTTGTGTTACATTTATATATTTGCATTTGTGACTTCTTTGAACCAAACCACTTCATAGTCAAAGTATATTTAAGAAAGACAATTAAGTAATATAATTTAATATAACACAGATCAACTAATAATGTAGTCAAGATACATTTTAATTGGGCTGTAGGGCAATATATTGATGTAAAGGAAATAAGATGCCGCTTAGACATGGTGTTTGGAAACATCTTGGACCCTGACTGTGAATTTAAAGTGTTCTGTCTGAATGAGAGCAACCGGAAGTGTATATAATCTGCGCAAAATACATTCTAATGTGTAACCGGGGCTCTTGAGCTCATCTTTATATGCATACTTCCAAGAGGCCACTGAAGTACTTAGTGTGTTTGGCTCCATGCTGGGTGTGTGTGTGCTCCAGCGAGGCAGGACACATGGGTCATGAGCATGTGCTCTAGAGAGGCCAGACTGTAGAAGCATGGAGCGTTGGACAAGCGCAGGCACTGTAGCAGGCGAAGAGACAATTCACAGGCAAATGGTCCAAACAGAACCTCACATAACCTCACATATACCTTGACCTGGGGTCAATACTTTTCTTGTATTATGAAGGATTAGAAACAATTATAACATTAGAAGCACTGTAACAAGCACCCCAAACAAATGATATACCTGTTAGATTGCTGCTCATAACCTGCAGATGTATGCAGGGAAATGTCTTAGAAGATCAGATTTGCATGACAGGGCCTTGATACGTCAACAGATAACAGTGGGAGTTTCCAATTTATGGATCCTTAAGGAGTTTTCAGAAGAGTTACTCCATAAATAACAATAAGAAATCAAAAGCGTCATTAGATTTGTATTTCCCCCCAGATGGCAGGTAGAAGGAGAAGACTCCTAATGAGGGTAGCAAAACATTTTATCCATGTACAGGAGAGAGAAAAGGAGGAGTGTTATAGGAATAACAAATCTGCCTTGTCGGTCTAAATGGCTTCAGTGAGTGTGTTTTGTGGTGCAAACAGATGTGACAGTGTTTTCGCACCCTCACTAACCACAGGTGCATGCTAAGCTCAATAGAAGCTACAGCTCCTGAATACATTTGAAGATTTAATTAAAATGCACAGCGGTCTCCAAACCAATCATCCTGTCAGACAAAAGACCCAGATCAAAGAGTGATATCATCCTTTTACTAAAAAAAAAAAAAAAATGTAATAAAATAAAATGTAGAAGCTTCTCAATACTTTTAGAGTTTGGCAGGATCAATAATCAAAAACACTGAAATACAACTACTATACATTTATAATGTTACAAAAGATTTAAAATAAATGAGGTTCTTTTGAGATTTCAATTCATTAAAGGATCCTAAAAAAGCATGCACAAAAATATTAAGCAGCACAACTGTTGTCAGCAATGAAAAAATAAGAAGATATATATCAAATCAGATATATACCAAATCAGTAATAGAATTATTACTGAAGGATCATGTGACACGTACTGTAAAATATGATGGTTGTTGAAAATGTTGCTTTGCATCACAGGAGTGAATTACATTTTAAACTATATATTAAAATAATAATAATAATAATAACAATATTTCACAATATTACTCTTTGTACTGTATTTTAACTGAGTTTAAGAGATTTCTATTAAAAACATAAAAAAAAGAAATCTTACCAAACAAAAACTTGAATTGTAGTGTATTATATGCCTAATAGTTAGAATGGTGAAAAATATTTTTTATAGTCTTAGAACAGGCCACAGTGCGTGTGGGTCTGTGCTATAGATAGAGCTGTACGATGGTTCACTGCATGTGTTAAAGAATATGAGTGAGTCAGTAAGTGTGAGTCTGTTGCTAAATGAGTCAAGTGAGTCATTTTGAGTGTGAGAGTGACTTATTCGATGTGCCCGAGTTCGTGAGTCATTATCTTGCATTTGTGTCACCCACTGCTCTGTGAGTGTGTGTGTGTGTGTGTGTGTGTGTGTGTCTTACCTGTCAGAAGTGTGTGCCATTCGAAGCCAGTCAGTTCTCTCTGTAGCCTGTGATTGAGGTGGGCTTGAAGCTTGGATCTGCGTGTGGGTCTGAGCTTCACCACTCAGCAAGTTCAGCAGGGTGTGCGACTCCTACACACACGAACACACAGTTACTTAACAATGTGATCCGTCAATTACAGCCAGACAGATGCCTCCAGATTCAGCTGGACACAATTTGATAACCTCAACATCATCCGCCACAGGAAATGACAATTAAAAAAAAGCAGCTTTATGGCAAATTCCCCATTCAGCATCACTAGGAATCATAATGCATATATTTTACCTGAAAAATGGAACATTATGGACTAAGTAGATTTTATACTTTCTGAAGAAAGTGTGTGGAGATTCCCCGTGGAAAACCCACTGTCAAGATTGATAGGCAGTTGCTAGGATGTTCTAATTGCTAGGATGGCTTTTCTTCCAAAAAGTAATAGTATACTTCTCCTCATTATTTGGTACAATTTGAGCAATCATTGTCCAAAGATTTTTCTTTTTCAATAATGCAGAATGGCAAAATTTTGTGCTAAATAATAAACATGTGCTTGGTTTAACAGGCACCACCAAAAAAAAAACAAAAAACAAAAAACAAACCTGTAGTGCCTGAGTTTCATTTAGACAGCACAGATGTTTGAGAAACACTCCAGTGACTGTGGATGCTCTCTGCATTTAACCACCTTCCGCACCAGGCGTTTCATCAAACCCAGCGTTCTTTGTCGGGCATCAAGGCAGGTTTGTTTACATGCACATTAAGATGAGGTAAGGCTGGAAGAGACTTTTAAGAAATAAAGCCATTCATCCCCAGTGTGAGAAACCAAAAACAATGACAGCTGATGAACAGCTCTCTGTTACAAGCGTTAATATGATATTAATGTATTTGTCTTGCTCCGCAGTGTGATTTATTTCATCTCTTCTTAATAAATGCACCACACTGTGTTCATCTAAGGCAGAAGGGCAAACTAATTTAATTACCAATGTTCCATAAGTCTCTCTATTGTTTTATGAGGTCTCCAAAGTAATCACATGGAAATGCAGGCAGGCACTCATCCATAACTGTGCTGTATTCAGGCATACCTGGTTCAGGAGTAATTCTAAGAGCCATTTAATGTCCCGGTGGTCCAGTTCAGACTGGTTCTGCTTGAAGAAGGATGTTGAGGAACGAAACAATATCCACCAAGAGCCTCTCATCTTGTACCATCAGAAATATGTCAGAATAATACAAAGTGCTTACTCTATCATTCAGATTTTTGGAGTCGTTTAATGTTTTTGAAAGAAGTCACTTGCCAATACTGTAATACTGTGAAATATTTTTACAATATGTATCTTTTTATATTTATCAATGTACAAAAGATAAAAATATTTATTTTTACAAAGGTGTAAAATGTTACAAAATACTTATTTCACTTTAAACTGTGCATTCTCTTGTTAAGCACATGCACAGTTTATTGCATTGCATTATTTCATAATTGTATTTATACTACAATTATATATATTTTTTATATATTAAGTATGCTCTCCAATGCTGCATTTATTTGTTTTCAAAAATGCTGAAAAATTGTAATATTGTGAAAAATTATTACAATGTAAAAGAATTGTTTGCAGCCTGGAATTGAAATGCACAGACACTATTTAACTGACCAGAGATGACATCACTGAATTCAATGATGAACTTCCTTAACTATCATTTTGCATTATTGACATACTGTTTTCCTAATGAATGTTGTTCAGTTGCTTTGACGCAATGCATTTTGTTTAAAGCGCTATATAAATAAAGGTGACTTGACTTGACTTGAGATTTTCTATCTATCATCTATCTATCTATCTATCTATCTATCTATCTATCTATCTATCTATCTATCTATCTATCTATCTATCTATCTATCTATCTATCTATCTATCTATCTATCTATCTATCTATCTATATATATATATATGTGTGTGTGTGTGTGTGTGTGTGTGTGTGTATAATATTTAAAAAGTAATGTATTCCTGTGATGGCAAAGCTAAATCAGCAGCCATTACTACAGTTTTCAGTGTCAAATGATCCTTAAAAAATAGAAAATTATTCATTCTAATATGCTGATTTGGTGCTCAGGTAACATCATATATTATTATTATTAGCTGTGTGGCTTAATATTTTTGTGGAAATTGTGCTACGTTTTTTTCAGAATTCTTTGATAAATTGAAAGTTCAGAAAAACAGCATTTATTTGAAATGAAAACTTTCGTATCATTATGAATGTCATTTCTGTCTCTTTTGATCAATTTAATGCACCTTTGCTGAACAAAATAATAAATTTATTTCAAAAATAAATAAATAAATAAAAATATATGACCTTAAACGTTTGACTGGTGCTGTATTTAGTTTCTTGTAGTACCAGTGTAATTTCTAAGCTCTGTTTTGCCAAAGATAAAACATTGTTTGGCTTTGTGTCTGAAAGTGTCAGCTCATTCATTGTTTAGGGCTGTGACATGCTGGCGCACTCCATCAAACTCATGCAAAGTCATGCCTGGTGATCACACATCTGGAGGCATAGGGAAAATAAATCAATAGATCACACATAGAGAGTTTACCTCTCTACTACAGCATTGTGCCAGCTTGGGGTTTGCAGGATATTCTTGCTGCTCTGGGCGGTAGATTTCAGTGCAAGGTGTTCAGCGAGAAGGTACAGGTGCATCCTGGTCATGGCAAAGGTCACAGTGTTGTGGAAGCTTGCGTCACAAACTGCGTGAACACAGTCCTGTAAACCCAGCCTGTAGTTGCTTATTCTTAAGACCACCGCCTGAGATTTGGACAGGAGTAGATCACCATGAAACCTTAGAAGTAAGTAAATAATGAGGGTTAAAAGGATAGTTCACCCAAAAATTAAAATGTAATGTTTATCTGCTTACCCCGGGGGCATCCAAGATGTAGGTGACTTTGTTTCTTCAGTAGAACTTCAGTGCAAACTTTATGTATATCCTCAGCTACCAGCACGGATCAGCTCTAGGCATGACAAAGCAGATATATGAACTGTTGATTTATTGTAAGTGTTACATAAAGTAAAAAAAAAAAAAAAAGTATTTCCAAAGATAAATAAAGGCTAACAGCTTTGCAAGAACAATAAATGATGACCGAATTTTGATTTCTTCATTTATTCTTTCATGTTTACTTCCAGCAGTTATCTTGTTAACATAACAACAGCTGCTGCGTATTAAAATGACTTTTGTCCTACACCATAAATCATATGCCAGCAAAAGTTTCTGAACAGTTCAACAATTAAAGCATTCTATCTTAACTCTGATGTACTACCCAAAATTTCTAGTGCTCAATACAATTTTACTGCTTAGAAATATAAATAAAACATTTTCAAAATGCACTTATTCAACCGATTTGCTAACATTAAATGCATTAGAGAGCATTAACTAACAATGAGAAATATATATTTTAAAGCATTTATTAATCTTTGTTAATGTTAGAGCACAATAATTAATTTTAACAAATGCAACTTTTGATTTTAAATGTATCAGTAAATGTTGTAGTTGACGCTGGCATATTTAGTTTACTGTAGAAGTATTGTTCATTCTTAATTCATGCATTTAACTAATGTAATCAAAATTACCTTATTGTAAAGTGTTACAAATTAAATAAAACAATTTAAATCCTTGAAAACCCAAATGCAACTTACTCGGATACGTCACAAAACCCCTCAGATGCTCTAGCAGTCCATCAATCCCCGAATGCCATGCTGTGTTCCAGGTGATCTGCAGTGCTTCCAAGACAGGTTTCAGACTCAGCAGGTCTGAGTATGGAGGGAGAACTGAACAGTAGGGACTCACTGCATGGTGTGAAGCAGCTTGAAATGGTAGATTACCTGTGAGAAATTATGAGATAACACATTTTATATACAATTAATCTGTCAAATAATAGTTAAATTACAATTTAATTCACCCATGACACCTCTGAAAGGAAGGTTATGGAGAAATTAAACGGCCGTTTCTTTTAATGCACAGCTAGAATGTCATAATGGATGTGATTTACCTCCGTATAATGGCAGCAGGCAGTGAGAAGGAAGACAGGCCTGTGTCTGAGCCAGCTTTATCAGTGCTGATCAGGGAACGAAGATGTTGAAATCGAACATGTGCCAAAGTATTATAGTTTTTAACACATTTTTGTCTATACAATGAAAGCCACTGGAGTCCATACAACACTGGACCCAGTGACAAAAGAAGAGTTAGTTCAAAGTTAAAAAACCTTATTGATGGATTTGTTTCTTACAAACAAACTCCTTTTCACTTCATTAGATGTTAACTGATGGATGGGAGTGATGTGGATTACTTGTGGATTATTGTGACATTTTTATCTCATTGGGATGGCACCGATTCACTGCAGAGGATCCATTGTTGTGCAAGTGATGTAATGCTATCTTGGAAGGCCTGAGTACATTTTCAGCTAATTTTAATTTTTGGGTGAACTATTCTTTTAAATTAATCGAAACACGCATTTATAATTATAAGTGTCATCAGATTAGGGTTTTATTAATTGACGGGGGTTGAATGCAGCCGGCAGCAGATTTATTTATATTTTACATATCGAACAATGGAGTGTGAGATCATACAACAAAGAAAACATACCAAACAACTATTCTTGACTGTTCATCAAACAACTGGCTTCTCTTTTATCAAGAGAGAAGCTTAAATAAGTCAAAATACCAGGAGAGCAATCATCGAGCATCGCGTTAGTTCAGTCAGGCCATGTTAGTCACGCTTGCATCAGCTGTTCCTGACGTGTACCAATCCAGTCTTGACACCTATCACCTGTGGTCTATTTAAATTCCCATTCTTCAGCGTCTCTTCCATCTCATTGCTGCTTGCAATTAACTCCCTCCTCCAACCTCAATTCCACCAACTGAACCTGTAATCCGATCTAACTTGTTCTTTCTTTACAGTGTCTTCATTGGAAGCAGTCTCTATGACATTTTGTTTACAACTCATGTAATTGAGAATTGTAATTATGTATGCTTATAATGGTTCTGTTCTGTACCCCAGGGGGGTTTGTCTTGCTGCTCTCCCCACTCTGTCCGAGCATGGCTGCATGGACAGGCGTGTGGAGAGTTGCCCAGAACATAACCATACCGCCAACACTAAATGTATGCAATTATAATTGTCATAAATATACTTGACGGAAGTGGTCCTGATTGAAATTTAAATATACAAAAGTGTCAAAGTAAAAATGTACAAAGCATGAATTGTACATAATATACTGTATACAAATACAAAATGGTTAATTGTGGCATAGTAGCAAGTAGATTTAAAGGGCCACATCCTGAGAGCAGGGAGAAATAAAACATGAAATCAAAACTATAACAGGGAAAGCAACACAACTGATCTATTATAGATGTTATTGTGGAACAAAACAAAATGGGGTTGAGCCAGAAAAACATTTTTTTACATCACCATACTGATGTAATACAAACATTCACAAACAGCATATCTGGGAGCTCTACACTTGGAAATGCTTATAAATGTCTAGACATGGGGAATGCATAAAAATAACATTTGCCATTTATGCGATGTTCTAGAGAACTGGAAGGAGGGTGTCAATAGCTCTGCATTTTTAGCAGTAAATGTAGAAATAATCAAAGATGCAATTACAAGCAGCAATTGAGTGGCCAAACACAACAGTGGACCTTGTGTTACCAAGTAAATGCATAGATCTGTGCTGTCACGACATGTAATCAAACTTTGCACAAACACTAAGCTACGGACATGGTGTGAATGAAGTTTTGTTTCAAAAATTGCTTGAAAAAAATTTCTTCGCAAGACTTGAAATGGTTATGAAATTCAAATATCCAATTATTCATATTTTTAGTTTTGTTTTAGTTTGTTTTGTTGTGCAATGAAATTAAAATAATACTTTATTTTCAGTCAAACAAATGCAGTTTTTGTGAGCGTAATTTTTTTTTAAATCAAATAAATCATTTAAATGGTAGTGAATGATCTTGAAGGTTAACTGTTGGTGGCACTAGAAGAATTGAGAATGACCCCAAAATTGGCAATATGAACACTGAGACCCAATTCCTTGTGCCAAAGTAGCTGACATAAACTCCAAGAGAATGAAAAATAATAAGAAAACTAACAGCTATAAAAGGTGCCTATAAAACTGGTGCTTGGGACAATTTAACTATCTACGGTAAACTGGATGAAATTAAGGTCGGTGGGATGTTTTGTGGGCCATACCTCTGAGCAGCATGATAAGAAGAGACGTTTGCTGGGACAGACTGTGATGTAGGGAGGGCTCTGCAAGGACCAGCTTCCTCAGCATGCATGTGCAAGGCTCCAACAAATAATCCATGCTCTACATATAAATAGATCCCAGAGGTAAGACACAAGACATGAGCTTAAATGTCTTAGCTTCTTGGAAGTAATGAATAAAGTGAGATAATTAAAGAAGTTTTCATAATCATCAGAAGAACACATCCGCGACAAGTTTCTGAAGTGCTAAGTTGTTTAGAAAGGTGTTATAAAAAGTCATAAGTCATCATGATTGAGTTTAGAAGTGTTTACAGTCAACACAAACATGACCGCAGTCATAACATTCACTGTAAGACCATAACCACAAAAAGTTAGATAGCCTCAAAGACAAGGCAAGTAGTCAAAACAAACAGCCAGAGCAAAGTCATAATTGACAATAACAGCACTAACTAGGCATGGCGAATGAAGGCGATGCTTCAGATACTGCTCATGGCATAATTGCCAGACATTTCGGTGCATAATTCTCACTAATTAGCTAGATTTGTAGGCCTGAATACTCAACAAAGCTGGCAGCTTTCACCCTAGGGGTGTACAGTTCATGCAATAGATGTGAACTCATACTGACTCAATCTTGACTGACACCATTAACTCAAGTATCATGCCCAGGCCCCAGTTTCCTAAATTCATTCATGATAAAAGGCTCATGAAACAAAAGAGAATGTGAGGTTTACCAACATGTTGTTGACACACTGTGTGATGAAAGATATGAGCTTGTCTGATAAACCCAAGGCCTTCAGCACAGCATGCATTGATGAATCTATAAAGAACATAATGAAATATAAATCAAGACTGTCTGTTTCTAGATCATGTTGAAATATGTTACCTGCTTTGTCAATTTATGCACTTGCTTCAAAACACTTCAAATTGGTTTGTGAGGTGTTTTGAGAGAAATGGAGCTCACTGAGGAAGGACAACATTGTTAATTTGATGCATATGACAACAGTCCACAAATTAGGCTAGAATGCTTCATTCAATAAAATTAATTAAAAATAAATCAAAAGGCAAAAAACAACAACAGCAAAACAGTATTCCTCAGTTTCATTTGTATCAAATTAAATGTGGTATCTTCCCAGACTTAAGTTCATTCGGATGGTTGTGTTAATTTAGCATTATTGATATACTATTATAGATTTGTGGTAACACTTCGCAATAAGATTTATTTGAATTATTATTTGAATGCTGATCATAACTAGCAATAGTTTCTGTGAATATCAACTTAATTTTCAGCCTGTTAAAAGTAAGTAAAATGTAACTTAAACAAATTTTACATTTAGTTCACAATTAAGCATTTTGATTTAATGTCTTCGGACACTTAATTGCATGCTAACTGCAATTAAGTGAGAATAAATGATAGTTTAGAATTATATTATTTGATTGCTTGGTGAACTGAAATCGGAGAGCCGCCCATAATCTAGCAGCTCTCTTTTCAGCAGATGCTTCACTTATCAGCAGGATACAGTTTCTCAGGGCGTCCTCAATGCCTGCATATCTCTAAAATGCAAAAACGCACCAAGGTTTAACACGTCCATGATGGACAACAGACTCAAACCTAAATCCATTTTGGAAAAACAATAAACAACACACAGTGCCATTTCACCACTGCTTTATTGACAGCACAAACCGATTACTCAGGGGCTTCAGCTAAAAATGAATCAAATGTGATGACCTTGAAAAGATTTATGAATATTCGATTTCAACCCCACCCTACCCCGCAGTGGAAGTCGTTTCAAAAATGAAACACAGCTTCGGTTTTTGAAACGTACAAAATAACCTTGTTTAAACTAGAATGCGGCGTAACATGGAAATTACCATTCTGCCTCAGGCGTCTTGCAAACACGTTAATATTACATTGGAAATTATTTTTTTCAGCCTAGTTTGACGGTTATATTGCGTCTGTGCATTTGTGTGTGCGTGTGACGAGAGATGTGGAGAAAGGAAAGAGTGTTTGCACCTGTAATATGGGAATGACCGGATAAAGTGCCTCATTAAATCTGCTCCAACTTGCAGCTGTCATCATCAATCGTCCCTTCAGCAGATAGAGTAGAATATCCTTGGCAGCAGTGCTCACCTTTGGATCAGACATAAAGTTGTTTGATAGGGCTATGATATTGCACTTACAACAAGCTACCTCATCCAAATCCACCAAAATGCCACCTACAGCAGTGAGACTGGGGCAATTCCAATGTCAATCATTACTTAGCATGACCGCAGTAACCCATTAAACATGGAGTGAGGATACATTATTTATTAGCCAGCTGTGTATTGGTATATCAATATATTTCTTCTTTGTGCATTACTTGGGGTCTCGCTGGAAACAGGAAGATGAATAATTCACCTCTCTTGCTTGCTTGAAGGCCAAACATTCTGATCTCATACAGGACATGGGAATGAAGCAAGAAATGCACTCCGCTGCAGATGGATGAGGCAGGTTTGGCCACATTCTGAACTCCTAAACACTTCTGTAGGGGTGAGAGCAGGGAGTTAGGGTGGGATATTACCGTCTACAGAGTTCAGGGGTCACTAACAGCCTATGTACAGTATAATAGAATTGCAAGGAAATGTAAAAGCAATTCAGTGTATAGTACACACAAACATTATAAAGGGTAACAGCATTCTACCCCCTGAAGATGGAAGAGCTCTTGACCAAAATATTACATATCTATTCCTAGCAGGAAATCAGGTCATTGGGTGGTCAAGCTTGCCATCTAGTCCAAAAAGTGCTTTGGACATAGCTAACATATAGCAAACGTATTTGTAACATTGTTAATATATAAACTACTGTTCGAAAGTTTGTGGTTGGTACATTTCTTTATGTTTTTGAAAGAGGTCTTTTTGGTTATCAGAGCGGCATTTATTTGTGAAAACAGTAAGATTGTGAAATTTTTATCACGTTTTAAAACAACAGTTCTTTATTTAAATATATTTTAAAATGTATTTAATTCTTGTGTAGGCAAAATTGTATTTTCAGCAACCTTCAGTCTTCAGACAAATAGAAAGAACAGCATTTATTTGAAATATTTTAGAGGAAATCAAATTAAAGCTATAAACAGGAAAAACTATACAAAAACTATAAATATATTTGCCATCTCTTTTTACTATATTTAATTCATCCTTGATGAGATATTATATAAAACATTAGCTGCATTTCAATATCATAAATCTTAAACAAAACATACTTAATTTTTAGTTTGTGATAATAATTCATGAGTCATATATTGTTTGAGGTTCGCCACTGAACTACAGTACAGGAAACACTGGACTACTGGTTCATTCACTTACAACCAAGTTAAATCAGTTAATGACCAACGATAACCCATGTAGCTGGTTAAGCTGCAATTTTCAATTCCAAAACTAGGTGAACTTTTTCCTGTCTTTCCTGACACTTATCTACTGAAAGTGGCTTAAAATAGCTCTATCTCCCAATTTTCACTGCAGATCTTGTACCTTCAAAATGCTCAGAGAGCAGGTGTATGTGTCTGCCTTCACTGGGGACCAGAGGTGGGTAGAGTACCCAAAAACTTTACCCAAGTAAAAGTAAAAGTAATTCTAGAAATATCTACTCAAGTAAAAGTAAAAGTACTAGTCTTGAATAGTTACTTGAGTAAGAGTAAAAGAGTATCGGATAAAAAATTTACTCAAGTAGTTAGTTACTAGTTACTTTGGGTCATATATACGGAGCCTATTTTTATATAGATATATAGACAAAAAATGTATGTAATGTATGTGTGTGTGTATAAATGTATATATTTCATCAGCCTTTAATCCAATTTATGTAATTTATTATAAAACCCTGTCTGTTTATTTAAGTAACAAATATAGGTATCATGCCATAACATATTTTTAATACGACTGACTTTATTTTAAATGTGAATTTAACATTGAAAATTAATGTGATATAAATATTGCTACTAATCTTTCATTGTTCAGAAAGAGAGCAAATAACATTTACATTATTAAACATAATTTTCACTGACAGTCTAGATTTCATTCACTCTCAGAAACTACCATTAAAATCACTGAAACTGTTAACACACTGTGAAATCAATATCTTAATTATAGATTCGTACACACATCTGCACTTTGTTGTTTCTGACGAGAGAATTCGGCAGAAAGAGGTATTCAGTCAGTGAGCGAGTGAAGGAAGCACCGGCATTTCAGCGATGACTCATCGGAACACCTCTGATTGGCCATTGCACTCAAAAGCTCAACAGAACCGTGTGTGATTGGTTAATGCGCAGCGCTGTAAAAACGCGTCTGTCTCTGGCTCAGCGCCAGCAAGCGATCACAGATCTGAATTTAGCAGCTGATGATATGACTTGCTGAACGTACTCGCACTGGTGTGATTGTATTAAAATTAATAAAATCTTAATCGGCTATTCTTTGTCTTTTGGAAGCTGCATTCAACCTGTTATAAGCCACACACGTACAACAAACTAATGTCACAGTGGTATCGTGTACTGTAATCGAATGTAGCCCAAGTTATTACCTGTTAAAACAGTAGACAGCACACGCGTTCATCTAATAAGGATCTCCATCGCAAGCAAATAATAGCCTTTGCAGATTAGCTTTCAATTCAGTGCAGTTCCATTGCCCCGTTTTCAACGCTGCTGATATTCTTAAACGTTACAACTCTGAGTGAACCGCTTCAGAGCTCAGCGCGTGCGGCATGAGTAGTTATTATTCTATACCTTCTGTCATGATGATTTATGACTTTGACCTTTGACCTTTTGACAGGTTGAACTTCCGGTAACCTTATGATGGATGGGCGGAACTTTCCGACTTCAAGGGTTAACCTATGACCTTTCCACACATCGATCATGCGTTTTTGACAGAAAGTTTTACCCTATTGACCTAATTAGTTCTAAATCATGGTTTTGACGGCTAGTTTAAACGGAAGATGAAAGACTCCTCACGCATCGATCATGCGGTTTTGACAGAAAGTTTTACCCTATTGACCTGTTAGTTCTAAGTTAAAACGGTATATGAAAGACTCCCCAACCATCGATCATGTGCTTTTGACAGAAGTTGTTTGAAGTTTGTGTCAGTTAGCTTGTTTGAAGTTTACCACAGTTATACGGTTATGTGTGTGTGGTTATACGGTTTCTCCCCCTCCCATTACGTTTATGAGCGGTGTATAAATGGGGTCTGTGTGTTCTACATTTATATATATAAAACATCCTATAATTTATATATATAAAACAATTAAAGATTGAAAAACATTTCAGTTATATAATTTATATAATCTAAAACACATTTTAATTATTTCACATTTATATATAAAACATTATATAATTTATATAATCTACAACACATTTTAATTATTTCACATTTATATATATAAAACATTATATAGTTTATATTATATACATAATCTAAAAACAATTTAACTAAGGTTATAAATTAAACCGTATAAAAAAATATACTGAAACCGACTGTTTCAGATAAAACAAGATCTTTTTTTTTCTTTTTCTTTTTTTAGAGAGCAGGAAAGAGATGTTTTCACATCACCTTCCTGACCTGCAAGTATTCACAGCGTCTTCGTTTGCACGCTACACTTCACTTTCTTCCGAATTTACTAACCAATCATAATATCTTCAAAGCCATTTTTAATTAAAACCAAACGTATCTCACACGGGAGTACCATGATTTTGACAGTTTTCTGACGGTTCACCTATGAATTACGGCTGGTGCGCGTCTAGCATCTCTTGTACCCCCTTTCTCTCTCTCTCCCTCTCTCTCCCTCTAATGCCCGTGTACACACATTCGTCTCCAAGTCTTATTTTCTTCTTTTAATGAATATAAACACATTATACATTCACAAACAATATAAAACAAAACATTTACATTAGTTTTGTTCATCACTAAAAAATATACATTTTACCAGGATCGGGGAATATATAATTGAACAGAATGAAGAATATGGTCTATTGAGGAACCCGGACGTGTCATTGACACAATTCAGTTAAATTCATTTCACATTATTTGTTGCAAGACATTTTCTATATTATATTTAAAACCTTTTATATCCATCTTTATATCATATCTTTTTCAAAAAGCTGTTTAATTATTTATTTTAACCGTACACCTACAGTACCACCATACAATAAAATGCTGCATGCACGTACACTTTTAAGCGATCTGAATTATGACTAGCCTATAAATTTCATCATAAGCCACACGTACCTTGTTATATCACTATAATATCCACGGCGCTATACAAATTTGTATTCTGATAAACCATATAAACAAGCGGACATACGCGTGGACATATCAAGTTAAAAAGAGACTTATCTCTATTTTAAACAATATTAAATTACATATGACGGCATGTTACTAAACCGGAACATACATTTTAAACAAGTATTCATCGTTTTTATAAAACACATCGCAGTAACAGACATGTTACTAAACCAAAACAAATAATTTTATCATACATTTTTTTTAATCATGTATTCAATCAATACTTATACAACATATACAAACACATTTTAAACATATTTTAAACAAAAACTAATCATAAACACAGCCTTCTCAAAATTACAGACATGTACAATCATGCTGATCACATATTATGGGATATTCAGACTTTTAGCCACTAATACGTTTTAGGATAATGAAAAACACCAACGTCTGAGGGGTGTCAAAATATCTCCAGTCCCCAAAACCCACTCAGTCTCCAGGGGTTAAAGAATATGGAAATAAATAATTATATAATGACATCGGGCTACTAAAGCAATTCATTAAACAAAAAAAAAGGTATTCAACATTTAAGTTAATCAAACTTAAAAAAACACACCATACTCTTCTTTTTTTTAAAAGATAACTTATTTTAAATGTGATAGCATAGTATATATACAATAAACATTTCTGATGATACATATAAAAAATTATCCCTTACAGTTTTAGACCGGTGAGAGATGTCCAAACATGAATGAAATATCCCACAAAATAAAATAATACGACTTAAAAAATAAAATAAAAATGATTAAATCATAAACAGAATCTCACAGGTCCTCGTAGTGAAATGTATGTGAGACCCGAGGGGCTGCTTCACACACACACCCCGCGCAGGCGAGGGTGGAGTTCCAGACCGCATGATCTAAGTCAATGGTGTACATTATTTCAAAGCTAACATTAATGTAATGTTTTTTTTTAATAATCAGTACCCCCACTACATCTGATGTCCGTTGATTCTTAATTCAACAAAATGATGATATATATGACCTAAAATATTTTATATTTTTATATAATATTATATAATAAAAAATTATTTATATCATATATCATATCATATGTATGATCATATTATATCAGATGCGTCATGCATTAATCACTTTAGATTCTTTAAAGTTCTTATTTTTAGCACCATCTTCAAAGTTTTCATACCATCTCTCTCTCTCTCCCTCTCTCTCCCCCTCACACACACACACACACACACACACACACACACACACACACACACACTCACTCACTCCCCCTCTCTCTCACACACACACACACACACTCTCTCTCTCTCTATCTCTCTCTCTCTCTCTCTCACACACACACACACACACACACACACACACACACACACACACACACAATGAAACATGAAGCCAAAGTCTTTCTGTATGTTTTTTAAAAATAAAACTTAAAATATTGATTTTGCTTTAAATCTATGCTGAGGAGCTCGTTTGTTTGTCACAGTATAGACTGTGAAGTTTAGATGAAGTTGCTTTATCTTTTAGAAGAAAGACCCTCGATCGTATTCAACCATTAAAGATGGTTCAGGAAAGACCCACGCGTCCTAGAGATGTAATTTATGTGCGTTGCTACGGTCGTAAACCTTTCACATATCTACGGTACTTTCAGACACAGAGCAGGAAAGACATTTGCAGGCCCTCTGCTTAGCCGTCCCAAAATACCTCCATTTAAAAGCAAAAATATTAAAATGACCGCCTGTACATCTAACAGGCTGTAGTTCTATTTTATATGTTTTGTATTAAAAGTACTATCCATATTATATTTAAATCCTTATTTAAAACAATATATTTAACCGACAGTATCCCCCGACGTGTTTTTTCCATCAGTTGTTTGCCCTTCAGCCTTATTACGTAGTGCTTTTCATTTAGCCTACTGTAAGATCCCTTTACAATAGTGTAATGAAAGTTAACTTTTCTTAAAGTTTATAGTTGTATTTTACAGTATCCCCATCCTTCTATCCTGTAGTTTAAACACATTGTGTGTCACTAAAGCAAGGCACACCGTCTATCGTCTTATTTTTTAAATAACCGATGACCGTCATCGTCTCTTCATATAATTTATCCACCCGAGTGCTTTTCTTACACGAGTAGAAAACTCTTTCTCTTTGGATGTGTTTGGCAGAAACATAATTTCTACATCAGAAAATTTTTTCAATGTACGCTGAACTTTTCTCATTCGATAGAAATACTATTTTCAAATTATTTACCCGGCCTATAACACTCGGTGTAAATGTTCTTACCTAGAACAGAAAACATACGCTTTGACTGTTTTGTAGATGCCAACAGATTATGTCAAGGGTGTTTCACATCTAAGAATCCCGATGTTTTGTAAATCACATTTTTCTTACACCTCGAGATTTAGCCCTATCAAGATTTTGGACGGCCGTTCACAATTTTTTTGTCGGACCGTACGTTTTTATGCGATCTTTGTGCGGCGTCATCGTAATAGGAATAAATGAAAAATTAAGAAATTAAGTTACAGTTTTTCTCTTTGAGATATTTCTTGTACCGCAACTTTGTGTCTGTCCAAAAGTGTGATCGCATGAAGCATCGAAGCAAAAATGAAGTCTAGCTGTTTTGCCCTTAAAACTATTACAACCTAAACAAATCAAACGGTACACTCGTTAAAGTTTCCACTCTCTTGTGAGATACATTTTATCCATAACCTTTTGTGTATTTGAGCGACCAAACCACTAAGAAAGAGAGTATAGCAAGAAAACTAACGTTTACAACGCATATAGAATTCAGAATACAATTGTTAAAGTATTTTATTTTTTTTTGGTTAAATGTTGATTTGTAAATTATATTTTTATTACTCCGTTAGATTTACTCATCGTTTTCGGATAGCGGATGACACAATTCACATTTTGTTTTAAGACTCCTGTAAGTTCATGCTAACTCTCGCGTGGGAAAGAGAGCGGGGTGAGCGTATTCTATTCATTTAAGAAAAATTATTAAACATTTGCCCAAACTTTTTTATTATTTTGACAAAACACAACACGACGACATTAAAGAATGTTATCAGTTCCTACGGCCATCTTCTTCGATTCAAATAAAGCAACATCTCTAGTGTACGTGTGTATGTGCTAAACATCTTTGCTTCTCCACTTCTCCAGATTTGTTAGATGGGCTACCGTTGTAATACAAACACATTTGAGAACTACGACGTTCTCACTTTTGTAACGGTTATAGAAAAATGCCGTACACACTTTTGCATTTCATAATTCAGTGATTTTAGCTGTAATGTCACATAAGACAAAAATTGTCAACGTGTGACTCGTAAACATGTATAATTCATGTATTTATTTTTACCAGAGATAGGTGACCGATCTGTTGACACGTTGTTTTGCAGTTTTCTCAGAGTTTGGTCAAACAGACAAAACGTGAACAAAATAGAGTACAAGATGATTAAACGATTGTCAAGAGAGTGTTTAAACTGAGATTGTGATGCACTTTAGAGCTTTTTCTGGTCTACCTGTGTCACAAAGACAAAGAATAGCCACTACCTCGACTTTTAAAATGAGTCTTACCATCTTCTGTTATGACTGTTACACTTAATACAAACCCATCTACTACACTAAAGTTAGACATTAAAAGTCATGGATGTCATGGATGCGGTATTTTCATCGTATGCATCTCTAAACAGTATTTCAATAAATAAACCGGTATTGATAAGTCGTTCATTTAAGTGGAGGGCGGGATGATTTTGACGGTTTTAGTCATTCGTCGTGCTTAAGGTCTGATCCGGGAAACCGCACTACGACTGGAACTGCGCTTTGTCGCGTCTAAATAACCCGCTCTTCTTTAAGAAAACCGCGAGGCGAGCAGTTTCTGACATCCATTAATTCACTTCATTTTTTTCACAACCGCAAATGTTTTGTTTAGCATACATATTAGTTTTAGTCAGTTACATAGGCGTCACGCATGAAGTTTATAGTTATTTTAAATAATTATGATAGGGTTACAGGTTTAGGTTAGTGGGGTGCCTGTAAGCGGTGACAACTTCGAGCATCGGAGAAGACGGTGTTACTCAAACACCCCATAGCGTTATCTTTTAACAAAAACTATTGTATTGTGCGTTTCTAAGACAAAATCTGTAACAGCGTTCATTAATATGTTGAAATGAAAATAAACATACAAAACTTTATAATGACCGTGAGTTCAATATAGCCTAACACCGCATTGACAAATGTTTGTTCCAACGCTTTCGCCCAAAAATTGCGAGATTTCTTGACTTTGCCGTGTTTAACGGAAGCTACAGCGAACTGTAAACCACACACTTCCTCATCGCATTACGCTAAGAAACTGCACATGGTTAAAGCTATTACACCATAAACTGTCTAAAGTTGTTAATGTACAAGCACAGTAAACTATTTCTACAAAAAATATCACTGCACTACTGTTTTTGCATATAATACATCGTTCAACAATACTTTTGCACACTCATTCGACTGTATTTATTACCGCCGTTCTCAAGTTCCTGCTGTTCATAGTGTATATATAATCCTTCATTGCTCTGTTCATCATGTACATACGATCCCTACATTGCATTCATATTTATATTCTGTATATACTCTGATCAATATCGTATATAGCAACTACACTGTATATTCTGTATAGCTTTACTTACTCTGCACTTTTATGTATATAAAACACTATATTCTTGCACTTCTGGTTAGATGCTAACTGCATTTCATTAGCTCTGTACTTGTACTCTGCATAATGACAATAAAGTTGAATCTAATCTAAACAAGTACAATCGTACGCTTCCAGGACTTTGCTCATTCTTTCTGTTTAAATTTGTTTAAACTGACTTTCGCATTCTTATCTTATTTTCACCAACTAAGTGTTATTCCTAGGCCTCGCGGATTGTTTTCTAGTTTTGGCCCTCAACCTCTTTGTTCATACGTAGCGATATCTCTGTGAATCTGTTCGATTTCATAAAATATCTTTTACGTCATATCATTATACTATCCTAGTTTATATCAGATACAAGTTTGTTTCTTCATATTTCTCGCAGGTCAAACCCTAACCAGGGCCCTTCACCCTCCTCCGCTTTTTGAGCGCAACACCCACAACCTATTTTTTGGTAGAATGTACAGAAGATCCACCGCTACTTCATCGTGACTACGGCTAGTCTTTATACCCTGTGAGCGGCTGACCTCATAATCTCTGCAGTTATCGCAGGTTTTCTTATGATCCGCGAACAAGGGTTTTTACAGCGCGGTCGACGGAGTATTTGTCAGTATCTACGTGGACGGACAGAATCGGCTCTGTATGAAACTGACGCACTCTCTAATTTTACAAATAATAAGACTTCGACGGATCTGAACCATTTTTTAAAAAAAAACACTGGATCGTTGTGGATTAAAAAAAAAAACACTGGATCGTAGTGGATTTTAAAACGCTCGGTTTACGTCTTGGAACAAATTCTGAAAAGGATGTCCGCCACTACCAGCGCTGCTGCGGATGAGCGAGTGGAGTGCGGCTGTGCCGAAGGAAAGATGTGTCCTGTAAAAGCCAACATAGACTCTATGTTTAAACAATGTTACAGAGAGCAAATGATTGATCTGATGCGTAAAATCATAGACGATGCATCTGATCCGAATCTTGATTGTACGATGGATTCCAAGCGCGTAACAAATCTCAAGAAAGAAATGGACGTTGTAAGAAGCCTGAAAAATAACCAGTGGCCCGATTTGACGAGCTTGTATACGACCAGCAAGGCACCGATTTGTGTAACGACCAGAAAAATTCTGTATGTGACGGCCGAATGTAGCGGCGAGATGTACATTAACGAGACTCTCTGTCTGTGTACGTGCATAACGGATTTGTGTGTGATGTTAGTCGCTAAACATTATGGTTTCGCCATACATGAAATTATTGAAACCGTCGTCAATTTCATAGTAGAACAAAACTTGAGGGCCTGTCGAGATTTTCTTTTCTGGCTAGATAACTTGTGATGTCATGTCATCCCTATTGTTTGTAATAACAATTTGATCACTTTCTTCATTACTTCATTGTAAATTCAACACTGTTTTGTTGAAATAAAAGTTTGAATCCTTTCACCGGATATTCTTTCTCAGAGTTCATTTTTTTAATGATTTAGCACATGTCCGAAGAGACTAACAAATGAGTATACAGTCGCGGATACTCTAACGGGGGTAGATGTAAGAGAAATATGAAGAAACAAACTTGTATCTGATATAAACTAGGATAGTATAATGATATGACGTAAAAGATATTTTATGAAATCGAACAGATTCACAGAGATATCGCTACGTATGAACAAAGAGGTTGAGGGCCAAAACTAGAAAACAATCCGCGAGGCCTAGGAATAACACTTAGTTGGTGAAAATAAGATAAGAATGCGAAAGTCAGTTTAAACAAATTTAAACAGAAAGAATGAGCAAAGTCCTGGAAGCGTACGATTGTACTTGTTTAGATTAGATTCAACTTTATTGTCATTATGCAGAGTACAAGTACAGAGCTAATGAAATGCAGTTAGCATCTAACCAGAAGTGCAAGAATATAGTGTTTTATATACATAAAAGTGCAGAGTAAGTAAAGCTATACAGAATATACAGTGTAGTTGCTATATACGATATTGATCAGAGTATATACAGAATATAAATATGAATGCAATGTAGGGATCGTATGTACATGATGAACAGAGCAATGAAGGATTATATATACACTATGAACAGCAGGAACTTGAGAACGGCGGTAATAAATACAGTCGAATGAGTGTGCAAAAGTATTGTTGAACGATGTATTATATGCAAAAACAGTAGTGCAGTGATATTTTTTGTAGAAATAGTTTACTGTGCTTGTACATTAACAACTTTAGACAGTTTATGGTGTAATAGCTTTAACCATGTGCAGTTTCTTAGCGTAATGCGATGAGGAAGTGTGTGGTTTACAGTTCGCTGTAGCTTCCGTTAAACACGGCAAAGTCAAGAAATCTCGCAATTTTTGGGCGAAAGCGTTGGAACAAACATTTGTCAATGCGGTGTTAGGCTATATTGAACTCACGGTCATTATAAAGTTTTGTATGTTTATTTTCATTTCAACATATTAATGAACGCTGTTACAGATTTTGTCTTAGAAACGCACAATACAATAGTTTTTGTTAAAAGATAACGCTATGGGGTGTTTGAGTAACACCGTCTTCTCCGATGCTCGAAGTTGTCACCGCTTACAGGCACCCCACTAACCTAAACCTGTAACCCTATCATAATTATTTAAAATAACTATAAACTTCATGCGTGACGCCTATGTAACTGACTAAAACTAATATGTATGCTAAACAAAACATTTGCGGTTGTGAAAAAAATGAAGTGAATTAATGGATGTCAGAAACTGCTCGCCTCGCGGTTTTCTTAAAGAAGAGCGGGTTATTTAGACGCGACAAAGCGCAGTTCCAGTCGTAGTGCGGTTTCCCGGATCAGACCTTAAGCACGACGAATGACTAAAACCGTCAAAATCATCCCGCCCTCCACTTAAATGAACGACTTATCAATACCGGTTTATTTATTGAAATACTGTTTAGAGATGCATACGATGAAAATACCGCATCCATGACATCCATGACTTTTAATGTCTAACTTTAGTGTAGTAGATGGGTTTGTATTAAGTGTAACAGTCATAACAGAAGATGGTAAGACTCATTTTAAAAGTCGAGGTAGTGGCTATTCTTTGTCTTTGTGACACAGGTAGACCAGAAAAAGCTCTAAAGTGCATCACAATCTCAGTTTAAACACTCTCTTGACAATCGTTTAATCATCTTGTACTCTATTTTGTTCACGTTTTGTCTGTTTGACCAAACTCTGAGAAAACTGCAAAACAACGTGTCAACAGATCGGTCACCTATCTCTGGTAAAAATAAATACATGAATTATACATGTTTACGAGTCACACGTTGACAATTTTTGTCTTATGTGACATTACAGCTAAAATCACTGAATTATGAAATGCAAAAGTGTGTACGGCATTTTTCTATAACCGTTACAAAAGTGAGAACGTCGTAGTTCTCAAATGTGTTTGTATTACAACGGTAGCCCATCTAACAAATCTGGAGAAGTGGAGAAGCAAAGATGTTTAGCACATACACACGTACACTAGAGATGTTGCTTTATTTGAATCGAAGAAGATGGCCGTAGGAACTGATAACATTCTTTAATGTCGTCGTGTTGTGTTTTGTCAAAATAATAAAAAAGTTTGGGCAAATGTTTAATAATTTTTCTTAAATGAATAGAATACGCTCACCCCGCTCTCTTTCCCACGCGAGAGTTAGCATGAACTTACAGGAGTCTTAAAACAAAATGTGAATTGTGTCATCCGCTATCCGAAAACGATGAGTAAATCTAACGGAGTAATAAAAATATAATTTACAAATCAACATTTAACCAAAAAAAAATAAAATACTTTAACAATTGTATTCTGAATTCTATATGCGTTGTAAACGTTAGTTTTCTTGCTATACTCTCTTTCTTAGTGGTTTGGTCGCTCAAATACACAAAAGGTTATGGATAAAATGTATCTCACAAGAGAGTGGAAACTTTAACGAGTGTACCGTTTGATTTGTTTAGGTTGTAATAGTTTTAAGGGCAAAACAGCTAGACTTCATTTTTGCTTCGATGCTTCATGCGATCACACTTTTGGACAGACACAAAGTTGCGGTACAAGAAATATCTCAAAGAGAAAAACTGTAACTTAATTTCTTAATTTTTCATTTATTCCTATTACGATGACGCCGCACAAAGATCGCATAAAAACGTACGGTCCGACAAAAAAATTGTGAACGGCCGTCCAAAATCTTGATAGGGCTAAATCTCGAGGTGTAAGAAAAATGTGATTTACAAAACATCGGGATTCTTAGATGTGAAACACCCTTGACATAATCTGTTGGCATCTACAAAACAGTCAAAGCGTATGTTTTCTGTTCTAGGTAAGAACATTTACACCGAGTGTTATAGGCCGGGTAAATAATTTGAAAATAGTATTTCTATCGAATGAGAAAAGTTCAGCGTACATTGAAAAAATTTTCTGATGTAGAAATTATGTTTCTGCCAAACACATCCAAAGAGAAAGAGTTTTCTACTCGTGTAAGAAAAGCACTCGGGTGGATAAATTATATGAAGAGACGATGACGGTCATCGGTTATTTAAAAAATAAGACGATAGACGGTGTGCCTTGCTTTAGTGACACACAATGTGTTTAAACTACAGGATAGAAGGATGGGGATACTGTAAAATACAACTATAAACTTTAAGAAAAGTTAACTTTCATTACACTATTGTAAAGGGATCTTACAGTAGGCTAAATGAAAAGCACTACGTAATAAGGCTGAAGGGCAAACAACTGATGGAAAAAACACGTCGGGGGATACTGTCGGTTAAATATATTGTTTTAAATAAGGATTTAAATATAATATGGATAGTACTTTTAATACAAAACATATAAAATAGAACTACAGCCTGTTAGATGTACAGGCGGTCATTTTAATATTTTTGCTTTTAAATGGAGGTATTTTGGGACGGCTAAGCAGAGGGCCTGCAAATGTCTTTCCTGCTCTGTGTCTGAAAGTACCGTAGATATGTGAAAGGTTTACGACCGTAGCAACGCACATAAATTACATCTCTAGGACGCGTGGGTCTTTCCTGAACCATCTTTAATGGTTGAATACGATCGAGGGTCTTTCTTCTAAAAGATAAAGCAACTTCATCTAAACTTCACAGTCTATACTGTGACAAACAAACGAGCTCCTCAGCATAGATTTAAAGCAAAATCAATATTTTAAGTTTTATTTTTAAAAAACATACAGAAAGACTTTGGCTTCATGTTTCATTGTGTGTGTGTGTGTGTGTGTGTGTGTGTGTGTGTGTGTGTGTGTGAGAGAGAGAGAGAGAGAGATAGAGAGAGAGAGAGTGTGTGTGTGTGTGTGTGAGAGAGAGGGGGAGTGAGTGAGTGTGTGTGTGTGTGTGTGTGTGTGTGTGTGTGTGTGTGTGTGTGTGAGGGGGAGAGAGAGGGAGAGAGAGAGAGATGGTATGAAAACTTTGAAGATGGTGCTAAAAATAAGAACTTTAAAGAATCTAAAGTGATTAATGCATGACGCATCTGATATAATATGATCATACATATGATATGATATATGATATAAATAATTTTTTATTATATAATATTATATAAAAATATAAAATATTTTAGGTCATATATATCATCATTTTGTTGAATTAAGAATCAACGGACATCAGATGTAGTGGGGGTACTGATTATTAAAAAAAAACATTACATTAATGTTAGCTTTGAAATAATGTACACCATTGACTTAGATCATGCGGTCTGGAACTCCACCCTCGCCTGCGCGGGGTGTGTGTGTGAAGCAGCCCCTCGGGTCTCACATACATTTCACTACGAGGACCTGTGAGATTCTGTTTATGATTTAATCATTTTTATTTTATTTTTTAAGTCGTATTATTTTATTTTGTGGGATATTTCATTCATGTTTGGACATCTCTCACCGGTCTAAAACTGTAAGGGATAATTTTTTATATGTATCATCAGAAATGTTTATTGTATATATACTATGCTATCACATTTAAAATAAGTTATCTTTTAAAAAAAAGAAGAGTATGGTGTGTTTTTTTAAGTTTGATTAACTTAAATGTTGAATACCTTTTTTTTTGTTTAATGAATTGCTTTAGTAGCCCGATGTCATTATATAATTATTTATTTCCATATTCTTTAACCCCTGGAGACTGAGTGGGTTTTGGGGACTGGAGATATTTTGACACCCCTCAGACGTTGGTGTTTTTCATTATCCTAAAACGTATTAGTGGCTAAAAGTCTGAATATCCCATAATATGTGATCAGCATGATTGTACATGTCTGTAATTTTGAGAAGGCTGTGTTTATGATTAGTTTTTGTTTAAAATATGTTTAAAATGTGTTTGTATATGTTGTATAAGTATTGATTGAATACATGATTAAAAAAAATGTATGATAAAATTATTTGTTTTGGTTTAGTAACATGTCTGTTACTGCGATGTGTTTTATAAAAACGATGAATACTTGTTTAAAATGTATGTTCCGGTTTAGTAACATGCCGTCATATGTAATTTAATATTGTTTAAAATAGAGATAAGTCTCTTTTTAACTTGATATGTCCACGCGTATGTCCGCTTGTTTATATGGTTTATCAGAATACAAATTTGTATAGCGCCGTGGATATTATAGTGATATAACAAGGTACGTGTGGCTTATGATGAAATTTATAGGCTAGTCATAATTCAGATCGCTTAAAAGTGTACGTGCATGCAGCATTTTATTGTATGGTGGTACTGTAGGTGTACGGTTAAAATAAATAATTAAACAGCTTTTTGAAAAAGATATGATATAAAGATGGATATAAAAGGTTTTAAATATAATATAGAAAATGTCTTGCAACAAATAATGTGAAATGAATTTAACTGAATTGTGTCAATGACACGTCCGGGTTCCTCAATAGACCATATTCTTCATTCTGTTCAATTATATATTCCCCGATCCTGGTAAAATGTATATTTTTTAGTGATGAACAAAACTAATGTAAATGTTTTGTTTTATATTGTTTGTGAATGTATAATGTGTTTATATTCATTAAAAGAAGAAAATAAGACTTGGAGACGAATGTGTGTACACGGGCATTAGAGGGAGAGAGAGGGAGAGAGAGAGAAAGGGGGTACAAGAGATGCTAGACGCGCACCAGCCGTAATTCATAGGTGAACCGTCAGAAAACTGTCAAAATCATGGTACTCCCGTGTGAGATACGTTTGGTTTTAATTAAAAATGGCTTTGAAGATATTATGATTGGTTAGTAAATTCGGAAGAAAGTGAAGTGTAGCGTGCAAACGAAGACGCTGTGAATACTTGCAGGTCAGGAAGGTGATGTGAAAACATCTCTTTCCTGCTCTCTAAAAAAAGAAAAAGAAAAAAAAAGATCTTGTTTTATCTGAAACAGTCGGTTTCAGTATATTTTTTTATACGGTTTAATTTATAACCTTAGTTAAATTGTTTTTAGATTATGTATATAATATAAACTATATAATGTTTTATATATATAAATGTGAAATAATTAAAATGTGTTGTAGATTATATAAATTATATAATGTTTTATATATAAATGTGAAATAATTAAAATGTGTTTTAGATTATATAAATTATATAACTGAAATGTTTTTCAATCTTTAATTGTTTTATATATATAAATTATAGGATGTTTTATATATATAAATGTAGAACACACAGACCCCATTTATACACCGCTCATAAACGTAATGGGAGGGGGAGAAACCGTATAACCACACACACATAACCGTATAACTGTGGTAAACTTCAAACAAGCTAACTGACACAAACTTCAAACA
This sequence comes from Carassius auratus, assembly GCF_003368295.1. Taxonomy (NCBI): domain Eukaryota; kingdom Metazoa; phylum Chordata; class Actinopteri; order Cypriniformes; family Cyprinidae; genus Carassius; species Carassius auratus. The sequence continues at coordinate 5,027,912 of NC_039291.1, read as the reverse complement.
ACTTCTGTCAAAAGCACATGATCGATGGTTGGGGAGTCTTTCATATACCGTTTTAACTTAGAACTAACAGGTCAATAGGGTAAAACTTTCTGTCAAAACCGCATGATCGATGCGTGAGGAGTCTTTCATCTTCCGTTTAAACTAGCCGTCAAAACCATGATTTAGAACTAATTAGGTCAATAGGGTAAAACTTTCTGTCAAAAACGCATGATCGATGTGTGGAAAGGTCATAGGTTAACCCTTGAAGTCGGAAAGTTCCGCCCATCCATCATAAGGTTACCGGAAGTTCAACCTGTCAAAAGGTCAAAGGTCAAAGTCATAAATCATCATGACAGAAGGTATAGAATAATAACTACTGGCATGGAACTGAACGACTCAATCAAACTGATTCATGAACCAATTCACTCGTTTGCCAATTGGTTTGATCAAGCCTTTGAACAGAGTTGACTCAAAAGAATGAATCATTCGCGAATGGGCATCGCTCATTGTCCAGAGAAAAGTAGACGGCGCGTTTGGAATAAACTGAAGCATTTATTGCATTAAGATAAAGTAACGAGAGGGGCGTCGCCCACAGTAACGAAGTAAAAGTACAGATTTTTCCCAAAAAATGTACTCAAGTAAGAGTATAAAGTACCCATCTTTAAATATACTCCGAAAAGTATTCGTTACCCCGAAAAATTACTCAAGTAAATGTAACGAAGTAAATGTAACTCGTTACTACCCACCTCTGCTGGGGACATCGGATGAGACAAACATTTTCAGAAATATCTTCAGACTCTCCAACTGCACCGTTTCCAAAGATTCCTGTATTGGATGTTTACATGGTAACGACAACGGTGCCATTTTCAAAAACTTGCTCTTTGAAACCATTTTCAAAAATATGCATTTTCAGTCTCCAAACCACTGTTGTTATGTATGCAAACAGTCAAAACGCATAAAAAGATTCTGGTCTTTGGATGAAAACATTGTCATCTAAGAGGCCCCTTAAAATCCCTTGGCACTAGGCCTTGATTACATTTATGCATTTAGCAGACACTTCTATCTAAAGCAACTTACAGTGCATTTGGTGCTTTTTATTTTACCATTATGTGTGTTCCCTGGGAATTGAACCCACAACCTTTTGCGCTGCTAACACAATGGTCTACCACTGAGCAACAGAATTAGTGCAGAAATAATAATATAGAAATAATAATAAAAAAATAATACAAACAATAAAATCAAGAGCAAGATCACGTAAACTGTTAATACCGGCTATTGTAGTATCAGCATCTGGTAAAATTACTCACACTCATTTATGCACTCAGTTACATATGTCACACCACGGTCTGTCCAGCAGAGGGAAACCTAGAGCACAAGACCTTCCACAACTTCCTCCTGATAGCCTGTTAATTATTAGCTCAATGATATCACCTGTGCCTGGCTTATTAGTGTTTGTGTGTGGGCATATATAAGACCTGCATTTATTTTTATCTTTGCTCAGTCTTGAAGTTCTTTTGTTCAGACAGATCCTTTGGCCCTATGTTTTGGATTTCTTTGAGAGACTTTTTACTCAGAACTTTGACCTGCTTATTTGTAGGCTTTACTTAGTTTTTTGGACCTTTTTGCCTTGTGGATCTGTACCTTCTTCAGCCATGCTTCAGAAGTTAACTTTCATGTTTATTCAAGAAAGACACTAAGTAAAGACAGTTTGTTTTTCTCCAATCCTGCCTTGTGTGGTTCTCTGCAATTTGGGTCTACACTGCTCTGTGGTGTAGTGGCTAGAGCATTGGGCTACCTGCAACATATTCTGGGTTCTAGCCCCGGTTGTGACAGCAAGAACTTCAAATTTATAAAAATAAATGCAGGTCTTATATATGCCCACACACAAACACTAACAAGCCAGGCACAGGTGATATCATTGAGCTAATCATTAACAGGATATCAGGAGGAAGTTGTGGAAGGCCTTGTGCTCTAGGTTTCCCTCTGCTGGACAGACCATGGTGTGACAATGTTTTTTTGAATTACATATGTACCTTTATGAAAATTAAACATACGGTAGGTTTAGCCTATTACACACACAAAAAAAAGGAAAACAAGTTAACTAGCCATTTAGTATTTATTGTGTAATAATACTAATGGCAATCATTCTGAATTAATGCAATGCACGCATACAGAGCACGTGATCTCTGTGACGCCCAGATGCACAAATCAGACTCTCCCACCTCTGTAATAAACACGGAGATGTTAGTCCCGTCCGAATTGGTACATAAAAATCTCAGACGTCAGGTGGTAAGAATCGAAACTCAAACGTAGTTTAGAAAACTAGTCCCATCCGAATAGGGCTTTAGATTTATCTATGAGAATTTTTGTTTGTGTGGAATATCTCTGAACTAAGTAACTGACATAATGTTTACCTGACTAAGAGTAAATGGTTACATTGGTTGCACTTTATTTTACAGTACGTGTACCTACATGTACTTATAGTGTACTTACAGTGTATTTATCTAAGAAAGTTCTGGTAACACAAGGTAACTACATGGGTAGGGTTAGGTTTAGGGATAGATTCAGGGTTAGGACCTAGTTATTACATAGTTATTGTAATTACTATTATAAGTACATAGTATGTACATGAGGAATAGGACTGTAAAATAAAGTGCTACCGTTACATTTGATATCATTATGATTATGCTGAAACTATTTTCTCAAGCAGATTAAAGGAGACATGTGCCCCTTTTTATAATATGCAATATAAATCTCTCGCATCCCCAGAATGTGTCTGTGAAGTTTCAGCTCAAAATACTTCACATTTTGAAAATGCCTATATTGAATGGAAGCAGAAACACGCTGTTTTTCGTGTCTGTTTCTTTAAATGCAAATGAGCTGCTGCTCTCTGACCCCTTTTCCAGAAAAGAGCTGCGCCATTGCATCTCGGACCTGCTAAAAATATCTGTTTTGGTTTTAAGTATATTATTTATCGCACTGAAATTATGCATTTTAAGTTCTGAGTTTAAACTTCTGATATACCATTTTCTGAGAGCACACATCTGAAGCACATGAACAGAAAGTGGCTGTCACAGAACGTGAGTACTAAACTAAGTTCTCATTCACAACCAAGTTTACTTCAAAAACACAGACGAATTACAAAAACAGTCAGTTATGTCAGTGAAGGTAAACTGCTGGGAAATAAATCAAATGTTTATTTTAGAGCTGTGTGGCAGCAGCAATATACAGTACATAAATCAATAAATGCACTTCTTGTCTCCTCTGAGGCTGGGACTCTAAATATTGTTCTGTTCTCATCTGTGCAGCCAAAGACAGAACAGTTAGCATGTTTTGCTCAAACGTTCACTATGGCATTAGTTGACAAATTTCAGTTTAAGTCACTTCCTTGTTAGCTTCACAAGAGAGAGCGGGAGGTAGATGCTTAGTATAAACTTACAGATTAATGAGCCGTAATATTGTAATAAGATCCCTTTGCCACGTCACCAAGGGAGCGAAATCAGACGTGCTCATTTTCTCAGACTCTTGCAGAAGAAGGCTTACCAAAACAAAGTTAATGGGTTAATCTTTTTTACATTTCCTTTGCTGGTAGATGCACTGGGGACATAATTATAACACTTAAAACCTGGAAAAGTCAGATTTTTATGATATGTCACTTTAAGGTGAAGGTGTTTGTTACCGCAAATCTGCATCCAGGGTTAAATACATACTAGATCTTAGGTAAGATGAAGCATGGGACATATTTGGTGGGATTCTAGATTTCTGACTAACTGACATTAGTTAAGTTGTTATGTAGTTGCATTAACTATGGGGGCTAGACAAAAATACTATTACCACTATAACTAGTAACCATGGGCCATACTTCATAGGACTAGCCATAACTACTACTTTAAAATGGCAAGCACAGGCAATCAAGTAAATAGTATTACTGTCATGAATCTGATCCCTGCTGTTCCTCCCACTCACCACCAGACATCTCCATCACCTTTTCACCCCAGACTCCATTTCCCATAACTCTCTGCCCTGGAACTGATTACGAACACACCTGTTTCCCATTAGGAGGACTATTTAAGCTGCACGATCTCACACACTCGTTGCTGAGTGTTTTTTTTTTTTTTTTTTTTGCTGTAGGCAAACAAATCTAAGCATTTCTTAGTTTATTGTGTTTTCCCTGTTTCCTTGCATTACCTTGCCCGAGTGTTTTTGTCTTTGGATTGTTCTCGGTTTTGTGATCGATTGCTGCCTGCCTCGAACTTCGCCTGTTATTTGGATTACTCTTTTGTTTTGTCCTGAGATTTTGTTGTTTGCTTGTGATTTACTGTTTTGATTACGTTCTTGAACAAAGCTTGCACTTGGATCCCCTTCTCTGTTGTCACGCCACCGTTACAGTTTGTCACAACCTATGGCTAATAATCAGATTGGTGAGGTTGTGACTATGAGATCAGAGTAGATTCCAGGGCTCGCAATATTTAGAAATCCCTTGTAGCTCTTTTGGGCAGGTATTCTTAAGATTTTGATAGCCCAAAATGAATTTAACTAGCCAGAATAAAATTGACATTAGCTGAACTTCACTGTGGACAAATCAGTCATTTCTTTCTTTACTGTCTATATTTAGCTTTCTTTGCAATGCTGCAAAGCTATATTTAGCTTTTTTTTTTTTTTAATGTGTTGCTCTTTTAAAACTAATTTAAAAAAATAAAATAATAATAATAAAAATAATAATAATAGTAACACTATTAAAAGCAATCTTTAATTAATCTCAAAATGACTTTATTATAGACTATAGTCAATAACAAACCAAAACAATTATTGGCTTATAAATTAGAATTTTAATTAAATCAATTCAGTGAAAGAAATATATTCTTTCTTTAGCATATATCCTTAGTTAGGCATTCTTAAAAGTTTCCAAGCATTACATCAGCTTTTAGAAACCTCAAAATGACTCCATATCTCAATTTATGTTAGTCTTTTGTATTCTATTTGTAATTATTTAGACAATAGTGTAGAATTTGAATATCGGATATAAAAAAAAAAATATTTTATTGGTATAAGCCAAACTCCACCAAGAAACGTATACCTCTAGTAGATTTCTTGCAAGTTATTCAGTCTTGAAAGTTTCCAATCATTACCTCATCCTGTGCATCCTTTAAAAAAGTGCATATAGCTTTCATGCAGTGAGAAATACGGGATACTCTAAGATACTGGCTGTATCGTTCAAAGCAAGCCTGCTCTAGGTACCCCACTGCTGACTCGTGGATGAGTGGGTACGCTATACTGAAGGATGAATCAAAACACACAAGGAAACTGCAGCCACTGTACCTTCCGGAAGGTTATCTCCAGCCTGTTTGTAAAGACATCACACATAAGGTAATAAACACACATATGTACACTAAACAAGCTCAAACTAATTAATTTGTCTGTAATTACAGTGCTGTCCTTAGGTCTACAGCTTAGCTGAACAATTGACCCTTCCATAGAGACTTCTGGTGTGTCATTTGTTTTAATAATGACCGTGAAGGACATGGCCATATGTTCATTCAGCAACGTGGCACAGCTAATTAATGCCTAAGAATGGCACAGCCATATGCTCACTCACCTTCTCCACAAGTAACAAGGTTTGCAGGAGACGTATTGTGAGAATGGCTGTGCCCGTGAAGACCATTTGGTGGTGGATCAGAGATGATTCTAGCTTTTCAGAAGACGTCATGCCATGCTGGATGCATATAACGTCTCCCATTGTCTCAAAACATGCCTGTAATTTATCTCTCTTTTACCTTACAAAAAAACAAAAAAACAAAATACAAGTACTAAGAGACTAAAAGAGCTCATGCCATTTTATTGCCAGCAGGGGGCAGCAAGAGTCCTGTGCATTTCAAAGAAAGTTTTCAGATGACAGCAGTTTTTCAAGCTAAAACGCCATGAGCATGCATTAAAGATCAATGAGGGAGAGAGACATGCTGTGAAATATACATAATCATATGCGGTGGGGAATGTTCTCATATGTGTGCACACACACACAATGGGCTCGTTGAAAAATATTTCTATAGTCAATAAACATCATTTGATGAAACAACTTTGTAAGTATGTGTAATAGCACCTACGTAATCCTTGGTATGCATATAATGCAATGCACTTATGTAATTTTATATAAAACACACATAATCTGAATAAAAACAAGTAAACTTTGAATAATGATAATGGTAAGACTTTACAATAAGTTTGTGAACATTACCATTTCTTAACCATGACTAAATATGTACATGAAATAATATATGTTAAAATTGGTTTATGCATTATGAACTAACAGGAATACGAACAGTGTTAATTAATATTATATAGCAATGTAAAATAATATAAATCTGAAAGACCTTTCGTTTATTATATATAAATATTAACATAAATATGCTTATTGGGTAACACCGACCAAGACTATGTTAGAAGACATACTGTATCTCAATGGGACGAAAAAAAAAAAAAAAAAATGCATCATGACGCTCAATACATTAAAATTAGTTAATGAGCCATCATGAACTAATATAAACAGCAACTAAACAGAATTTGTGAATCTAGGTTAACTTATGAACTAAATTTAGAATTTTTTATTGTTAATTAATGTACATTCATAAATTATTAACTAATGTTAATTTATACAACCTGGAATGCATTAACATTAAGCAAGATTAATAATATTTCTAAAGGTATGTTCATTTATTTCATTAACTAATGCTATTGAAACAAGACCATATTGCCATATTGAAACGAGATACTTCTTATTGTAAATTCTTACTGTATTTTATTAAACCAATACAAATGCTTTAGATGGAAATAGAAGATGTATTGAGTTGTCAGGAGCAAACAGGGTCTTCTAAGTGGTGAAACTGCCCTAAAAAAACAACAACAACGGTTGTGCCATGACTGATTTGCGCTGATAGCTTAACGTTCTACAATGACCATCTGTCCCTCAGAGTAAGTGGAGTGGGTGAGACGGAGCAGCGACAGGTGTGTGTTTGTATGCACCAATGCAGACATCAGCCTCATGGCTATGGATCTGCACCTTGGAGGAGGGCTGTTGAAGACACTTGCCAGCTCTGTCGCAGTCAGGCTGTGCTCGTCCCACACCTCGGGGGCTATGCTGTCTCCCAGCAGCCCCTGTGCCTCTGCCAGCAGCTCTAGCACCCGTTGGAAAAACTTCAGGCTCTCGGAGAGGGCAGGGATGAGAAAAATGAGGGGAATATGATGAGCGATGGAAACACATGTGTGAGGGGAAAGGCAGCAGCTGTAGCTGCGTTTGAAACAGGAAAGAGGATTTAAGAGGACTCTCACCTGTCCTGATGAGAGGGAGCGCGTGCTCCATGGCCGCCACGGCAAATTTAGCCAGGCTCCGCAGCTGCAGCTCCAGTGAGTCCTCCGCTTCCATCTCCAGGGGGAGCTCCAGGTGGGGTTGCAGGAGGGGAGACTGTTGGGCTGGCCTGGGGGGAGCCCCTCTCTGACTGCTGCTACCGCTACACTAAAAATCAAAAGGAGCACCTAATTACTAAAGACACGAATTTGAAAAAACTGAAAAGATTTTTCCAAGGTGCGGAAGAATACTTTTGCTATATTTAGTTTTCATCTTTTCCATTTTAATGTATTAATACATAATATATTTTAAAATGTAATTTATCTCTGTGATGGCGAAGCTGAATCTTCAGCATCATTACTCCAGGCTTCAGTGTCACATGATCCTTCAGAAATTATTTTAATATGCTGATTTGGTGCTCAAGAAACATGGTTTATTATCAAAGCTTAAACAGAAAACAGAGCTGCTTATTTTTTTTTTTTGTGGATACCATGATATTTGCTTGCAATTATTTAAAATTCATTTGAAATTTTTATTTATTTTTTTGCAACAATTTAAATGTCTTTACTGTCACTTTCAATAAATGTATTGCATCTTTGCTGAATAAAAGTAATCAAAATCTGACTGACCCCAAACTGTTTAATAAAAGCGCTGTTTTTGATTCAGTACCTTTAAGATTTCTGTATGTAAATTACCTCTAGACAAGGTTTGTCAAAAATAATAATGAAAATAAATATTTAAAACAAATATATAATAAAAAAGCATTGCATGTCCAAAGAGAAATTAGAAACCAGTTAACCAATTAAATATTTCACAGCTTAAAAAAAGGCCTTGAAACACTTTTTTTTTTTAATAAAAAAAAAAATAAACTGAACAAGGAAAAGTCTGTTTTTTATTATACTTTAAAAGGCAGAGATCAAGGCTTTTGGGCATTTAAAACATTAAAAAAAAAAATTAACCAACCACAAACTTGTGAACTGTAGTATATGTAATTGAACAGGGCAACATTTATAATTGATGGTGTTTGATACCTTGCTTGGCTGAGCAGAAACATGGATCTCTCTAGAAATGTAGGAGGCTCCTCAAGTTCCTGCAAAGCTGTTCCAGACAGGCCAATGCCTGAAACGTCAGGTAGCTGACATCTTCATCAACATTCAGTCCGAAAAGTGACAGGAAAGCTGTACGTAGAGGGGAAAACAGAAGTTGATGTTGTCTTATATATGAAAACAGTTTAATATATGAAAACAGACGTTGATGTTGTCTTGTATATGAAAACAGTATAATATATGAAAACAGAAGTCGATGTTGTCTTGTATATGAAAACAGTATAATATCTGAAAACAGAAGTTGATGTTGTCTTGCAAACCTGCGAGAACATGTTTAGAATTGTTATAGCATTAAAACACAATGGTGATGGTGCAAGTGTTTTAAGAGAAGTGATTCTACATTCAATTAGGCACTAAATTAAAGGCCACCAGATTCTGACTTTTAACTTGTGTAATTTGTACCAAATTAAAATTCATTAACCCTCCAGTGGTGCTAAGCAATGCCAATGAATCAGGTTGATTCAATAAAACTAATTGTGGCACCTTCGATTTTAAAACAATTGCACAAAAGATCAAGATCATTAAAGAACCAAAGAGAATGCTTCCAAAACAAGGCAAATGCTTCATTCTTCTACAACAGAGTTATAAATAATTTTCATTGAGGGCATTGAGACTACATATCTCAGTAAGAGGATCTCAAATGAATATTACTCGCCAACATATTTTTGACAGAGATACAGCAATGCTTGTCACTTGGTTTCAAATGCGTGTACTAAAACGGCTAGTGTCAGCTTGCCAGATAATCACTACGGTACAGTCTTAGACACAAGACACGATTTCCCGCTGCCATTCCAATACTTTCCGGACTTGAACGTATTTTACAGCCAATCAGATTCTGTGGCATTCAATTATAGTATGGAATGGGGATTATGGAGCCCACGATATCACTTTCATCACCGTCACTCAATTTACGAAGCTCCCATCAGGGGTTAAAACAACTGAGAGAAATTAAATTTAAATCTTCAACTGTACTTGGCCTTTGCAGGAATATTCCAGCAGGGAAGCCTTGCATGATGATGTCACGAAGCAGCTCGCAGGTGGTTTGTACTAAATTGTGATTGTCGCTTCTAAGGGAACTACAGATTGAATGAGCGACAGGTCACTTTTGCAGCAAAACATATATCAGATAGCAACAGTGGTAAAATTACACCTAGCAGAGGGTACAAATACCTTTCATTTGATGACAATATACGTATGATGATCTGTTGAGTTCAAGGACAGCCATGGGAAGAGAACTTCAAGCATCTTACAGAAGTACTGACTGCAGGGTAGAGAGACAAAACAATATAAAGATCTTAAAGACTTTAGTGTCGAGACTTCAAATAAAGGCAATGATATCAACAATATGTTGATATGCTAATATATTCATATGGAAATTCTGTTATTATGTATTTTATATGTATATTATATTGCCAGAAAAAAAGGGAAGAAAAAAACGTTATCTGTGTTGATATTAGATTACTTGACACACACATTCCACAGTGATCCATTTTACAGATTTAATGAGTTTAAGTTCTTCCTGAAAGTTAGTTAACAAAAACTAATTCGATGTTGATGTCACCTAGATGATACTCTGGGGGTGGGAGCATCTGTCTGCTTGGGTTTAGTGCACTGGAAGTATCCCCTAGCCGACGAGTCGTCGTCTTCTGAGAACACAAAAGCAGCTGTTGAAAAGCGAATCAGAACCAGCACTATCATGCTCTCCTCTGCCTTGAATCAGACAGTCTACTCATATTCACTGCAGAGCTGCTGTCAGACAGCTATTCAAACCCGGACTATGTGGCAACCTTGACATTGGTTATAATGATATCGATATCTACAGTAATCTGCAGAACAGACAGATATAAAATCAATGTAATGTTTGTATACCTGTCTGCAGCGAGGGAACACAGTGTGGCTTGTAGGAGTTGGTGGGTGGACAAATAGGCAGGGACTCTGGGAGGTGGAAGAGCTGATCGAAGATGCCCTCTATGATAGTTCGGAAGCGAGGAACCACATTAGGCAAGATGTGTGTTAGGAATTCGACAGCCCCTACCTCCCGTAGCATCTGGGCTCCAGTTGTGTGCTTTGACATGGTACGGAAACCAAAATTAGATACTACTCAAAACATGCCATCTAGTAGAATAATCTGTCTGGTTCTTTGTGTGGAGACCGACATCCGCTTGCACTTTTCCTTCCACTCATGATCTGAATGGTAATGAATAGTGCCACTGCAGTGAGGCCCATTAAAACATCACTTCCTGTCATTGAGAACATCTCACTAAATGCAGCCTGGCAGTATAAAGAAGACACTCAAATCTTTTTGCATAGATTCAGTGCATTATAATTATATTGGACAGCATGCTGTTCAACTCCACAACTTTCTCCTGGACTGAAACCTCCGGAAAATTCAACCATTCCATAAGGAAGACAAACAGCATCCTTTCTTGGACCAGATCTAGAATGGTGATGAGACCATGATCCTGTTTGCTTATGATATTTTTAAGAGCCCAAACTCTGATTTCCAATAAGGAGAGTCCATATGGAGTAAAAAAAAAATATATATATATGACATATCAATACAACATAATGCAATGCAATAATTTAGAAACTATACACTTCAAAAATCATTAAATCAAATATTTTCTTCATCAGTATTTTAGTCCCCCTTTTTTTAGATACCAAAATCTAAACATTCTTAAAGGTATAGTTCACCCAAAAAACCCTCTAATCATTTACTCACCGTCCACTTGTTCCAACTGAGCTACTCTGCCAAACACAAGAGAAGATATTTTGAAGGAAATCTTGGTGACTTAGATTTTCTCGCTTCGGACGGTGACATATGACAACACAGTGAGATCCTCAAAAGTGATAATTAAAAGACTTCTAGATCTTGATTGACGGCTCAGCAGGCACACATCTTTTTATGGATTAAAAGCGCTAGGTGACAGAGGACAATGCTGTGATATTGTATGATTTTAGAAAGCTGTGATAAATATTACAATTATGCTGAACATATATTTATTTTATCATGCAAAGACAGTTACATAACAGACAGAGATTAACTAATCTTAATTTAAGTAGGTTTAAGGCATTATAAACAATACAAAAAAAAAAAATAAAAAAAAACTTAAATACAAGAAGACATTTGCATGGTCAAGAGAACAGCTGTGTACTCACTATCTGGCCACACAAGATAAATTGTAGATGTAGAGTTTGTTTCTTCTTTGGATTTATCCCTAAATCACTTGATTCTCTGCAGTGAATGGGTGCCGTCATATCAAATATGAGCTCAAATAACAGATAAAAACATCACAATAATCCACAGTAATGCATTCACTGCAGAGGATCCATTGGTGTGATGTAAGTGCTCTGATGAAGAAACAAACTCATCTACATCCTGAGTGGCCTGAAGGGATTTTATTTTATTTATTTTTTGGGGTGAACTGTTCCTATTACTTTAATCTATTAATATAAATCAATTGTTTGTTATGACATGTTCATTATTTCATTGTGTTGTCCTTGTTTAAATATCTCAAGATCATTATTAAATAAACTGATGTCTTGTTTCTTTATTAATAACAGCACACAAAGTGTGCCAACACTTTCTACTGTCTGATGAACCAACAATCCACAAAGATTGATTAAATAACATTTCCAGGCTGAATTCATAGGACAGGTCTTCTGGATAGCATTGGATGAGTTTTTCACCTTTCATCCATCCATCTTTATATCAGAACTAAAGGCCTGTATGTGGCAGATGGAATATGATTTAAACACCTAAATGTTCACCATGTGCTCACTGTGATGGACCCTGCTGGTAATCAGCCTAGAGCTGAGATCAGTCATTCAAAGCTTTCCAGCCTGAGGAAACAGACTGCACCTTCAGATGAATGTGTCCTGGGTTCGGTATGATTCATCACCTCCTCTGGTACACCGAAGCCTCACTCCAAATCACTCTATTTGTCTAAAACACCACAGTGCTGTGGTCTCCTCCGTGAGCGGTCTGACCAGTTGATATGATTCGCAGTACATCCCTGACCTGAAGACCTTCGGACTGATTTCCCTGTTTTATTTTCCACATGGCTGTCTCTTTCTGATATGCAAACTTGTGATACGGAGAGGATCGCACCGCAGTTTTTTTTTCCCACTGTGAGATAAAGTGCTTGGCTGATGAACCAAATCTATCGCCCTGGCTTGCATCCATGCTCCTGTCCAGAATCATCATGAATATTCCACACTAAGAGTCCAATATGGAACGTAACCCAAACACATTTGATATCGCAAAGAGCAGGTAGACACTCCGATTTCTAATTTTGTTATTTTGAAACTCTTTAGACTTTCTATATGACAGTGAACGAGTTCCAGAGTTATCTGGGTACCTGCCTTGTGCAAGTCACCATGAAATTGGACATTTGGTGTTTTTTACCTAACAATCCAGTTAATTCCAGATGGACATAATCAATATAGAATTTCCCAGAAGCAACAGTTTAAAGCTAAAACATCTTAATGATGGTGTTTCTTACAAACATGCAGGTTTTCATTTCATAAGACATTAACTGATCAACTCAAGTTGTGTGGATTCTTGTTTTAGCAGCTGTTTAGACTTTCATTCTGATTGCACCCATCCCAGAGGATCCACTGATGAGCAACTGATGTAAAGCAACATTCGTTTTAATGAAGATAATATATTTTTTTAATGGAATATTGCAGTGTGTAATTAATCTGTGCATATCATCATTATTAGTAATATTTTTTCATTCGTCTTGCAACTGCATCTCTTCTCTGATGACGTGTTCACTGGCACGAAGGCAGGACAACAAACACTTCCCTCCAGCAACCTTTCACTCACATGAGATTATAGCAATTAGCAAACAACAACAATCCAATGATCCAATCAGTTCCTGATCAATAAAATCACTTCCCACCCATTCATTTTCCTTCTCCTAAGAGAAGCGTTTCACTCAGAAATACAGCACAATAGAGAAGAAAACAGAAAAAAGGACAGAAAATATATTTAAAAAAAAAAAATCAATCAATTAATTAATTAATTAGTTTGTTCGTATTTAATGGCATAACACATTAAGGATTATGTATATACATGAAAAAGTAGAATGCAATGTTATGTGTGCATGAATCCATGCAACAGCTTTGTCTCACTCACATTACAATTTCTTTTTTTTCTTTTCTTTTTTTTTTGAAAAAACAATAAAATGCTTACATGGCTAAATCATTGCAATTAGAGTCTATTTTGATAATCCTTAATATTATAGAGTAAATGTGAAATTAAAAACACAAACATTTCTAATTTTGCATCAATGAAGTGCAAAAAAAAAAAAAAAGGTTGATAAAATATCTAAATGATTAAAAAAAAAAAAAAAAAACTTTAGTCTGGCACCCATGAAGAGTGGCAAAAAGCTGAAACAATATCTGGGCTCTATTAAAAACAGAAAGTGATATAACAGAATAATATCTCATGCTATTACAACACATACTTTAACATTACACAACCAGGCCATCATATTCAGATAACATCCAGAGTTCTTCAAAGCACATACATGCACGCACACACACACACACACACACACACACCAAAATAACCCAAAAAGCATAAGCTCAGTTTAAAGATAATGAACAAACCATGTTTTAAGTAAATATCAATGGTGTTTTCTTTGCATAGGTTAATTGCATTCAGCTCGAGTTGTATATAACTGACTCATTACATTCAGTGTGGCTCCAGCTGTTTCAGATGTAATTAATGCAAACTCTCTCAGACCCTTTAAGGACTCTCCATGTGGAGCAAGCAGAGGTTTTGAAGGACTAGCTCGCAGATTGCCTTTCCTGCATGCTAATGTATCCAGAGCATGCACTTGTTGACTTGAAAGAAAAAGAGAGCATACGCTAAAGAGGTAAACACGATCAATCCAATAAATGACCCCAGACTGGAGAGCAAGAGCCGCTCAAGCCAAGTAATCTCAGACAACAAAAACCCAAGTGGTCCCACCGGTACCATCACTGTCTGACATGTTTGTAATACACGTCTTCCGCTCCACTGCAAGTGTTGAAGATATTAGGGTGGGCACCGAGGGACCTCTGACAACCGTCCCTCTAGCGAAAACAGTCAAGCTGAAGGACGAAATCAATGTGAGAGATGCTGCAGACATATTGAGCAAATAATTTCTGGCTCATGCAGCTTTCATACAAAATAGGAAAAATCATATGAGATATGACAAATGATAATCTCTTGCTTTTAAAATGAATAAAAAGCATGCAATGTAAAGAAACCCTGTTTATCTTTATATAACGATTCTGGTTTGTCTTCTAAAACCCCTTTATAAGCATGGCTCTTTAAAGGAAACAGGAGCTCTCCTCTTCTCTGGAAATAATGTGGTTCAGCTTGATAAGCTCTAATAGGGGCATGTAATTAGACTCTTTGCAAAGAGGCTGTCTCTACACAAAGAGCTTCGGAAGGTTCACCACAGCATTTGATTAATTTGACAGTTTAACTTCAAGGGTGGAAAAAACCCAGCATCTGAAAATAAGGCTCATATTAGACCAACAGCAGTAAACACTATTACCCACTTAAAAACAATATTGACACTAATTAGACCACCAATGAATTACTTGAAAGTACATGCTTTATCTCAAATAACACTGCAGCACTTAAAAAAACAACAACAAGATTTTGACTTCACAAAATATTCATAAATAAAAAATGTAAAAAAGCTATCTATCTATCTATCTATCTATCTATCTATCTATCTATCTATCTATCTATCTATCTATCTATATATATATATAGTCAAAAATAAAAAAAAACATGAATATATGTATGTGTTTATCTATATTTGTTTTCATTATTAAACATATCTGAGATATAAAGACACTTCAAAATATAAAGATACTGATGTGGAATTTTTTTTTTTTAACTTTCATGACAAGACTCTGCTGATCTGAGCATTCAATAACTTTTAATAAACATAACTTTTCTCCTTTTGAAGAGCATTTTATCTGATTAAACTGAAACATACCTAACAGACCGATTTTGAGGCATCAGTCTTTAAATTCCTTATTGCTTAGTGTATTAATTTTCTCCCAGGCCTGTGAATTCAAGCTACAACATTGTGTGTGTTGTGTGTGTGTGTGTGTGTGTGTGTGTAGTGACAAAGCTTTGTAAAAATGTTATATAATTACAAAGAATATTTATCATTTCAATTCATATTATCAGCATAACAATTTGATTGAAAAGTTAGCAAGGATTAAATAATATGATTACATAGATAATTCACTCTCAGATAATATAAGTGTGAATCGATGAAGAATGAATGAATGAATGAACTTGACCCACTTTCCCATAATACATAAATAATAAATAATCTGCCACATAACCTACTTAAGGCGAGACACTGCAGGTGAATTGGGTAAAAATAAAACCTTACTTACTAAGTTGATTACACTGATAATTGCAAACATTTTTTGTATCACAAGTTTTCTAAAATCTTATGTTTAAATATGCAAATGAGGCATCATTTAATGAAATATGCGCTAATTTGCATAAATGTAACAAAAATCTGAACACTGGATTCAGTCAATTTTGTTTAATTATTATTTTTTTTTTACATATTAGAGTCAAATGTTTTTTCATAGGAAATTCTGTGTATCTCTTTTTGCCACTCTTCAGAAAATACTTTGAGCAGCCGGAAAACAATATATTTTCATAATTTTGGGGGGAATAAAATGTTGTATTTAATCAAGAAAATTTTAAATGAGCACATCCCTCTGTAAAAACTTTCAGAATATAGACAGGAATAAATATGTAAACTAAAAAGAAAAAAAATTACAGGTGCATGAAAAAAACAGTGTTTTTGTCTGCAGTGTCCCCCCTTAAGATGTTAAACCAATATTAATATGCTATATAATATATAGTTTGTTGTCTTTAAAATGTGAACTTAAGTATTTATGTTGGCTAGTTTTAATATATTCCCAGTCCAGACGCCCTCCTCCCTCTTGTTATCGTTTCTGGGACTTTTCCCATAATGCAACAGTCAACAAAGGAAGAGGGAGAGGAACGGGCTGTAGCTAAAGTTGCTAGCTAGCACAAAAAAGAGGAAGAGAGAAATGGAGCTGTCATAAAATTTTAAGGAATGTATCTCTCATCAAACGGTCAAATACAGCTGAGAAAACAGCCTCGGCTCTTCACGTGCATGGGATGATGACAGACCATCAGCAGTAGGTGTTTATGAAGTGAAGCAGCTCTTGGTCGTGCGAGGGAGCTGACTGTTAGATTAGATTAGCAGCTAGCAGTCTGTTATTAGCACGCTAATGCTAAATGCGTTCCTCGTCGTCAGATTTACACACACATTCGACCCTGATCCATCTTTATGAAGAAAAAAAGGGAAATTAAACTATTTAAAGCGGTAAGTGGACATAATTTGTTGTATGTACTTTTTATATTTACACTATTTATGTCAGACACGATGAAGGTCCCATAGCCTGCTAAGTCAGTTCATTTTAGGCCTTTTTCTTTTTTAGACAAAGTTACAGAAATTGGTCTGACAGTCATTACTTTAAAATGTATTATAATTGATTACTCTTAAAGTTCTGTGTTATGGTTATTGAGTTATATGCTCTCGTATCATATGCGAATTAAATGTGTTGATATAAGGCCTTTGTCAGTTCTGCAGTAAAAGTTCTGCTGTATTTGAGGATTATAAGAATGATTGTAAGTAAATGCATTCAAAGCATATATATATATATATATATATATATATATATATATATATATATATATATATATATAAGTTAAGGACATAAACTGATCTAATGATTGATTAATTACATTATTTATAACCAACTGAGATTGCACCTCGTATTGATTTGAGTATTGTAAAGTTCAAGTTAAACGATAAGCATCAGATGTCATAACGGACAGCTTTGTAACATTATATATTTCTTGTGTCACCTGTGATAGTGATCGATTTTGTTACACATTTGAAATGTAAACTTAACGTCATCAGACAGTCAACTTTAACTTATAATATTTCTCAAAAGTAAATTTCAATAAGAAAGGGTTAATCAATTAAAGTACTTTAAAAGTGTTTTTGTAAATATAAGCATTGTGAATAAATGTCTTTTGAGGTATTGGCATTATAAATTGGATGCATTAAAAACTAGATAATAATTATGTAGATAAAGGAATAGTTCACTTATAGAATAAAACAAAATCCTGATAATTTACTCTCCCTAATGTCATCCAAGATGTTAATTTCTTTCTTCAGTCACAAATAAATGAAGGTTTTTGAGGCAAGCATTTCAGGATTTTTCTCAAAATAATGGACTTGGCCAAGGAATAAGGGTCTTTTCTAGCGGAATGGCCAAACAGAAAAAAATACTGACCAATATATTTGTCACAGATGACTTGAAGTGTAATCCTAAATCAAAAAGAGTGAGAAAACTGCATGTTTAGTTCTCATGTATCTAGTTTTCATGATGTCTTTTATCTCACCTTTTGCAGATGACGAAGGCTTTGGCGTTCACATGATTGACATTTCCCAGTCACATGGCCAGACTCTGCGGTTAGCATCTTTCGGTCAGCAGATAGGACCGTCCCATCCCCTCACCTGACTGGATGTACAAGGATGAAGAAGATCAGTCTGAAGACGATCAGAAAGTCACTTAACATAAAGGGCAAAGAAGATGGGGATTTCGTCATGCTCCAGCAGCCATCATTAGCAGCTGATTTCACCAAGGATGACTCTCTCTTCGGGGGCTGTTACACCAAAGGGCTGGTAGGTTGTGATCTTAATGGGGAGGATGAGAAGGGTCATAAGAACCGATCGAAAAGCGAGAGTCTAATGGGCACTCTAAAGAGGAGACTGTCTAACAAACAGAAAGCGAAAGTCAAAGGAGGATCCACAGCAGTGGGCTCTGGAGATGATGATGATACCTTCTCTTCTTCATCAGTCCCCATAAGCTTTAATGAAGTCAAAGCTCAGCGGCCCTTAAGGTCCTCGTCCCTCCGAAGCCATCATTACAGCCCTTCTCCATGGCCTTTCCGGCCAGTAGGCTCTGAAGAGGCTTGCATCAAGATGGAGGTGAAGGTCAAAGCTATGGTCCACTCCCCCAGTCCCAGTCCCTCCCTCAATGGAATCAGAAAGGAGTTCCATGACATTCAATTAGAAGGTCTGTTCCAGGATCAGAGCGAATCTTTGAAGGACATGGAGACTCAGAGTGGCAACTTGCATTTGAACATTGAGGATCACGTGCCTATTGGACTCACACCTCAGGACTACATCCAGTACACAATGCCTTTAGATGAGGGAATGTACACCGATTCATCCAAGTCCTTCTGCTTGGATGGTCCCTCGCCAATGGAAGTGGTTGATCAGGTCGAATCGAACTTGTTGCATGTGGATCAGGGCCCGGATGACCATGATCTCATGCCATCAGACATTCTCATGGAGCAGGCGGTGAACGGACATCTTCCTGGTACTCCGGCGATGGTCCTTTCCAACTCCAGAGCCGACACACCTTTATTTTCTCCCTCCCTGTCACCTCTTTCCAGCAACGATATTTCAAGGACCCTCTCCGGGTTCAGTGGTGCAGACTCTCATGTTGTCGAGAGAGTGAGGCACCACCTGAACTTTGACCCTAATTCCGCTCCCGGTGTTAGCAGAGTGTACGATTCTTTCCAAAGCAGTGGACCCATGGTTGTAACAAGCCTTACAGAGGAACTTAAAAAACTGGCCAAGCAGGGTTGGTATTGGGGACCTATAACTCGATGGGAGGCCGAGGAGAAGCTCATCAACCTTCCAGATGGCTCTTTTTTGGTGAGGGACAGTTCAGACGATCGCTATCTCCTCAGCCTGAGCTTTCGGTCACAGGGAAAGACGCTTCACACCAGGATCGAACACTCGAATGGCAGATTCAGCTTTTACGAGCAGCCCGACGTAGAAGGTCACACTTCCATTGTAGATCTCATAGAGCACTCTATAAAAGACTCTGAAAATGGCGCATTCTGTTATTCCAGATCCCGTCTGCCGGGGTCTGCCATGTACCCCGTTCGGCTGACCAATCCTGTGTCACGGTTCATGCAAGTGCGTTCGCTGCAATATCTTTGCCGCTTTGTCATAAGACAGTATACGCGGATAGATTTGATTCAGAAACTGCCTTTACCAAACAAAATGAAAGATTATTTGCAGGAGAAGCACTACTGAACAGACTGTAGTGGGATATGGTAGTAAAATGCACTTTTTGTTGAGTGGCGTGTCCTTAAAACAGTTTACATATATGGAGGTCAGGTGATCAGTTGTGCAGGTTGACTATCCGATCTTCCCACAGAAATATGCGGTAAATTTGTTGTTGCTCAGATTCAGTGTTTTACATTTTGCAGGTCTTTTCAGAGCAATGTGGCAAGTCCAGAAACCATTTAGGATTGGGATTCAATGCCTAACATAAATATTCCTATTGAGTATGATTTGCAGTAATGCTAACACAAAGCTAGTAGGGCTGCACGATAAATCAAACCCCATTAATCGCGATTGTCATGTGCATCAGTAAAGCCAGTTCTGTGATTAGCAGTAAATCTCCCATCGCCTGTTCTCAAGTGGAGCAGCGTTTGCTACACAGAGCTGTAGTTCTTTGACAAGCTATGCAAAATCGCGTTCATAATCGCAGACGATATAATCATATGATGGTGAAATCGTTCGCGATAATGACAGCTGTTTGCGTATCTTGAACTATGGCACTGTGTAGTAAATGTTGCTCCATATGAGAGCATGTGAAAACCAGTGTTAATTTTGTTAACGAAGACAACACAGAATATTTTTTATGTGACTAAGATGAGACGTTGACGAGCTAAAAATAATATCTGATGACAAAATTAGGATGAAATTTATGCAGCGTATTCGTTAACTAGACGAGACTGGACTATAATGTTATTTGAGGACTATTGGACATTCAAAATGCATCCTATAGGCTATTGTCTTTCAAAATGTGTGTTCCTGTCATTGGATTGCAGTCTATTCTTAGTATGGCAGCCGCAGTGGATGGATAGACTAATAAAATGCAAAAAGTTGTCCTTTTTCATTTCTGTTAAATGGATAGTTCACCCAAAAATGAAAATTTTCGTAATTTATTCTAGACTTTCCAAGTGTATTCCTTGATCCATATTTCTCATAAGCTTAATTGATTTGGTCTAAAGAGAGAAGAATTAATTATTATTTTAATTTGAAAAGTACATATAAATTAGCTACCAAAATAAATTTTGGTGACTACAGTTTGACTAAAAGTATTGACTAAAAGTTAACTAAAATGCAATTACTTTTCGTCGACTAAAACTAGATTAAAACTATGAAAGACTCAAATGACTAAAATGTGACTAAGACTATTTAGCTTTTTTTCTCTCAAGACTAAGACTACATAAAAAATGCCTGACAAATTAACACTGGTGAAAATACCACATTTTATTACATGTTTTTACTCCAAATTCACATTATAAGGTCAGTCAAGTGTTTAAAATAAACCCTTCTGTGAGATGATGTGTTTTCTTAAGCAAAATAATTAAGGCAAACAATATTTCATTGTATTCTAAGCAGTGATAAAGGCCATGTCGATTAGCATTTCATTATAGATCTACATTATGATGAAAATTATAAGAACTGAGATAAACCATATATTGCCATAGTTGTTTATTTATTAGTCACATTGAATCAATGAAAGCAGTGAAATCTTCTGTTTATACATAAAATGTATTGCCTTTGGTATTTAATTTTGATTAATTGTGCAGCCGTAAAAGCTAGGATTTGAAGATGGAATGTTGCATTAATGTGCTTCATTCATCAATAGTTTTGCTGTAGTGTAAAGGTGTGGTCACATTGGCGAAATTTTGGCAAAAAAACAAAAGGTTATTTTCAATAGCGATGTATGGAGCACAGCTATCAGAAGACACTTTCAAACCAAGCAGTTTTTTTTGTTGGTCATTGTGTCGAATGTGATGCAAAATCTGTGAAGAAATCTTTCGAAATGGATTCCTATTGAAATTACTGGGTTTACGCCCATGAAAATTCACACCTTTACAAGAAATTAGCTTTTCTCTGGAAATATGATGTCAGCCTCGTTTTTGGCAGGTTTTGATAGATTTCCTTCTACACATGGGTACTTTTAATGAAACTTGCGAATATGCTGGGTGACTGAGTTTTAGTTAAATACAGTTATCATGTCGAATGCATCAAAGTTCGACAGAAAGCTTTTTTTATAAGAGTTTTAATGCTTTACATCTATTAAAGGGTTAACAGTAAGACATTTATTCATCCATTGGACTTCTGTAGATCTGTGCAACAAATTTACTCAGTCTTATATAAGAAGGCCACAAAAATGGACTGTGAATCACATCCTAAACAAATGTTATAGAAGAATACATGCAGAATGCCACAAATCTGTGATGTTATACAAAAAGGGAGCAGGTAGAGAATAAATATATATATATATATATATTTTTTTTTATATATAATGTGGTTCATACAGTATTCTGTCTACATCATTGTTGGCTCATGCACATTAAGCAAAGGTTTATTATGGTTCATGAACATATTATTTGTTTTGTTAAACATAATATTAAGTATTTTCATATTCTAGTGCTGGAATGATTGGAATTGGTGACAACCTACCCAACCCTAAAACACAGTTTTATAGAGACATTTGGCTTGTTTATACATGAACCATAAGCTAACTTTTAATTAATCTGCAAATTTCTCAATTATGCATTCTTGAGTGAATATGGGAGATTTCTTTTTGCTCTTCCCCGAATGACAGAAGTCTTTCCTCACCCTCTGTCCTCCAAAATAGCAGCATGTCAGCCTGTCGATATTTCATAAAATCTGCTTCAAGCCAAGACTGTTGAATTCAGACATTTGAGAAGTTATGCACTGTTAGTTATGCATTTTGTTTTTCCCACACCTTCTCTTTCTAGTCCCCTG